>NC_091455.1:209971034-210271034 GCF_027789765.1 Dendropsophus ebraccatus
AACTTTTAGAGAAACTCTTCGGCAATAGGGAGTCACAGGAGGCGAGAATTGCTGATACTTGTAGTCCCATCGATGCTGAAAAGCCTCAGATGCCCGAGCTTCTCCGGAAAGCTATAGAAGAAGTGGTTCCTGGAAAGCCATAGCAGGCTGAGGTGGTCTCAGGTACTGAATCTTGTCAAGCCCTTGATGCTGGGAGTAGTAGTCCACCACAACTATTGTGGAACTTATAATTTAGTCGGAAAGCCACACATGTTGGGACATGTAGTCCCTAAGCTGCTGGCACTGGTAGTTTACCACCTCTTAGACCTAAAAAGCACCTAATGCTGGGGGTAGTAGTTCACCAGTTCTTGCAAAGGACCTGATACTGGAACTAGTCGTTCACTCGATGCTAGGAGTTATTGTTCACCAGCAAATCTCTAATACTCCAGCATTTGATAATTGGGAGTAGTAGTTTACCAGTTCTTACACAATATTGGATACTGGGAGTAGTAGTTTACCAGTTCTTACAAAATATTGGATACTGGAAGTAGTAGTTTATCTTCTCTTGCAAAAGATTGGATACTGGGAGTAGTAGTTTACCAGCTCTTGCAAAACATTGCATACTGGGAGTAGTAGTTCACCAGCAGGATTGGTAGTTTAGCAGCTCTGAGGATAGGACTGGTAGGTCACCAGCTTTCATGCTGGAACTAGTAGTCCACCAGCTTCTGCCCAGTCTCTGATGCTGGGACTGGTAGTTCAGCAGCTCTTGCCAAGCCCCTACTGCTGGGACTGGTAGTTCACCCCCACTTGCAGTTTCCCAGCTGCACCTCTATGATGTAACCTACAGCAGATGACCTCTAAGGCAAAGTCCTCTCTAATGCAAAGACCCCCGCACCCTGATGAGAAGCAGAAGAGTCGGGAGAAACTTACCAGGTGTAGAGTGGAGTGGAGCAGAAGCGCAGAGATGCAATAGACAGCCTGCATCCTTCCCAGGTGAAACTTGCTGCTTGTGTTCTCCTGCTCGGGTGACTATTCCTCCAGGAACATAAATCCAACTCTGACATCCACTTTACACAAGCTGGAGAGCTGTCAGCAGCCTGGGCAGAGAGGAGATGGTGCACCCCATGACCACCAGGCAAGGTGACACTGCTAGACAGGGAGAGAGGTGGGCAAGAGGGGAGATCGACCAAAAAAAGAGAGGGGCTCGATCTGGACGAAGGGATTTAATCCAGCAGGGAAGCGAAGCGATCAGCCCTGGGTGGCAGGCAGGATTGTGCTGCAGATCACTCGCGATCAGTGTGAGGAGCTGGAGGAGGAGGGGGGCAGCCACAATGCAATAGGTTGCTGAGGAGCAATAGGCTGCCCCTGCTTTCTGGGACTCAGATTATTACTGCTGCTGCTGCTCCTCTTCTTATCTCCGACTAGAAGCCTGCAGGGATGGAGCATGAAGTCCAGCAGCTGGGCACACACACACCAAGGTGCCAAGGTGCCAGGCTAAGGGGCAGAGGAGAGATGCTTGACTTTCACTTCAGCTTAAGAGCAAGCAAAGTCATCCATATTGGCATGAAAAGGAAATTGAGGAAGGGGGGTCTGCATTCTGTGCCTACCTCTCACTGGCAGACAGGGCAGCAGTGCCCGATCTTGCAGCAGAGTGTACACTGGTACCATAGGAGGGGTATTATGCAGTGTGCACTGGCACCATAGGAGGGGTATTATGCATTGTGCACTGGTACCATAGGAGGGGTATTATGCAGTGTGCACTGGCACCATAGGAGGGGTATTATGCAGTGTGCACTGGCACCATAGGAGGGGTATTATGCAGTGTGCACTGGCACTATGGGAGGGGTATTATGCAGTGTGCACTGGCACCATAGGAGGGGTATTATGCATTGTGCACTGGTACCATAGGAGGGGTATTATGCAGTGTGCACTGGCACCTTGGGAAGGGTATTATGCATTGTGCACTGGCACCATAGGAGGAGTATTATGCAGTGTGCACTGGCACCATAGGAGGGGTATTATGCAGTGTGCACTGCCACTATGGGAGGGGTATTATGCAGTGTGCACTGGCACCATAGGAGGGGTATTATGCAGTGTGCACTGGCATTTTAGGAGGGGTATTATGCAGTGTGCACTGGCACCATAGGAGGGGTATTATGCATTGTGCACTGGCACCATAGGAGGGGTATTATGCAGTGTGCACTGGCACCATAGGAGGGGTATTATGCATTGTGCACTGGCACCTTGGGAAGGGTATTATGCAGTGTGCACTGGCACCATAGGAGGGGTATTATGCAGTGTGCACTGGCACCATAGGAGGGGTATTATGCATTGTGCACTGGCACCATGGGAGGGGTATTATGCAGTGTGCACTGACACCATAGGAGGGGTATTATGCAGTGTGCACTGGCACCTTGGGAAGGGTATTATGCAGTGTGCACTGGCAGGGTGGGACAGAGGCAGGGCACACAGTGCAGGAAGGGCATGGGGAAGGGGAGATCATATAGAGGGCATCTAAGGCACATCTGATCGGAGGGTATCTGGGCATCGTGTCTACAGTGCAAACAATCTATCTGCTAGGACTCTATATACAGAGAGTCAGACAAGTATCTGCTAGGGGGCTTCTTATAGAGGGTGTCAGGTATATATCTGCCAGGACACTATATACAGAGGGCATCAATAGTAGTCAGGTATATATCTGCCAGGACACTATATACAGAGGCATCTATAGTAGTCAGGCATATATCTGCCAGGACACTATATACAGGGGGTATCTATAGTAGTCAGGCATATATCTGCCAGGACACTATATACAGAGGCATCTATAGTAGTCAGGTATATATCTGCCAGGACACTATATACAGGGGGCATCTATAGTAGTCAGGTATATATCTGCCAGGACACTATATACAGGGGGCATCTATAGTAGTCAGGCATATATCTGCCAGGACACTATATACAGGGGGTATCTATAGTAGTCAGTTATGTATCTGCCAGGACACTATATACAGGGGCATCTATAGTAGTCAGGTATGCATCTGCCAGGACAGTATATACAGAGGCATCTATAGTAGTCAGGTATATATCTGCCAGGACACTATATACAGGGGCATCTATAGTAGTCAGGTATGCATCTGCCAGGACAGTATATACAGAGGCATCTATAGTAGTCAGGTATATATCTGCCAGGACACTATATACAGGGGGCATCTATAGTAGTCAGGTATATATCTGCCAGGACACTATATACAGGGGGCATCTATAGTAGTCAGGTATATATCTGCCAGGACACTATATACAGGGGGCATCTATAGTAGTCAGGCATATATCTGCCAGGACACTATATACAGGGGGTATCTATAGTAGTCAGTTATGTATCTGCCAGGACACTATATACAGGGGCATCTATAGTAGTCAGGTATGCATCTGCCAGGACAGTATATACAGAGGCATCTATAGTAGTCAGGTATATATCTGCCAGGACACTATATACAGGGGCATCTATAGTAGTCAGGTATGCATCTGCCAGGACAGTATATACAGAGGCATCTATAGTAGTCAGGTATATATCTGCCAGGACACTATATACAGGGGGCATCTATAGTAGTCAGGTATATATCTGCCAGGACACTATATACAGGGGGCATCTATAGTAGTCAGGTATATATCTGCCAGGACACTATATACAGAGGCATCTATAGTAGTCAGGTATCTATCTGCCAGGACACTATATACAGGGGGCATCTATAGTAGTCAGGTATCTATCTGCCAGGAAACTATATACAGAGGCATCTATAGTAGTCAGGTATCTATCTGCCAGGACACTATATACAGGGGGCATCTATAGTAGTCAGGTATCTATCTGCCAGGAAACTATATACAGAGGCATCTATAGTAGTCAGGTATATATCTGCCAGGACACTATATACAGAGGCATCTATAGTAGTCAGGTATATATCTGCCAGGACACTATATACAGAGGCATCTATAGTAGTCAGGTATATATCTGCCAGGACACTATATACAGGGGGCATCTATAGTAGTCAGGTATATATCTGCCAGGACACTATATACAGGGGGCATCTATAGTAGTCAGGTATATATCTGCCAGGACACTATATACAGAGGCATCTATAGTAGTCAGGTATATATCTGCCAGGGCACTATATACAGGGGGCATCTATAGTAGTCAGGTATCTATCTGCCAGGAAACTATATACAGAGGCATCTATAGTAGTCAGGTATATATCTGCCAGGACACTATATACAGAGGCATCTATAGTAGTCAGGTATCTATCTGCCAGGACAGTATATACAGGGGGTATCTATAGTAGTCAGGTATATATCTGCCAGGACAGTATATACAGAGGGTATCTATAGTAGTCAGGTATCTATCTGCCAGGACAGTATATACAGAGGGTATCTATAGTAGTCAGGTATATATCTGCCAGGACAGTATATACAGAGGGTATCTATAGTAGTCAGGTATATATCTGCCAGGACAATATATACAGAGGGAGCTTTAGTTGTCAGGTATGTATCTTACCTAGTGATCTGGTTCTGCCTATACCCATCCCTAATACTTGGATGGACTCTAATAGACAGGCAGTCAGTAACTCCTCAGTCTATAACCACACATTGTCCATGCATGTTGAACAATGGCTTTACTGTCTAATAAAATAGAGAGACTGGAACCAAGGAGATAACTACAAACCCTCCAACCCCCTTCCTACTGTCCCTGATGCACAGGTGTCTCTATGTATTATACGCCTGCATTACCTAACCCTGCCACCAGGGGTTCTGTACACTGATGAAGAGAGATCCATACAAGGACAAGGAGGAGTTTATAAAGGAATTAGGGAGACATGTTATTCCTGCTGGAAGAGGAAGGCTGGAGGAAAGGGTCTTGGATTCCCCCCATACTGCTACGTTAGCTCCCCAGGAGTGAATGGGTTAACTATTTCTCCATTGGAAGCTGTGATGAAGGATCTGCAGCTCAGTGGATCCCTGGATGCCTCATCTCATCTAACCTCTCCTGCTCTGGACAGTTCCTGACATGGACAGAGGTGGCAGCATAGAGCACTGTGTCAGACTGCAAAGAATACATCACTTCCTACAGGACATACAGCAGCTGATAAGTACTAGAAGACTGGAGATTTTTAAACAGAAGTAATTTACAAATCTATATAACTTTATGATGCCACCCTATTGGACCTGTTCTGAACTGCATAAGTTCTGCTGAAGTGTTCCTTGAAGGCTGGGGCTACACAGAACTATTTGCTAAACCTCTGTGCAAACTGTCTGCTCTGTATTTTTTATTAGTCCAACTCTCTAGTGTACAGCATGTAATTGACTTGCTGTTCCTGCTGTACACTATAGCTAGGAAATCAACCGAATCTATCACCACCCAACAATGGGAAGGGATTATAGTCAAGAAGAAGTAGTGGAAGGGAGATAGAGTTGTCTGAATTCCCTGCTAAAGTGTACAGCAAGAACAGGAAGTCAATTAAAGGATGTACACTGGTCAGGAAGTGAGAGAAGGAAGACAACGGAGAAGACAGTTTGCATCAGAAATCGTGAAAGGAGTAAAATAACTTTATCAATATTTGTTCATTTATTAGACAATTAAAATTACACTTCATAATTGAAAAACTTTAAGAATGACACATCTTGACTGTAGTGGTCACTGGGTCAGAAATAAAGGGTTTGTCCAGTCTAGAAAATGGATGCCCTGTGCTGGAGGACCCACCCTGTGCTGGAGGACCCGCCCTGTGCTGGAGGACCCGCCTTGTGCTGGAGGACCCGCCCTGTGCTGGAGGACCCGCCTTGTGCTAGAGGACCCGCCCTGTGCTGGAGGACCCGCCTTGTGCTGGAGGACCCGCCCTGTGCTGGAGGACCCGCCTTGTGCTAGAGGACCCGCCCTGTGCTGGAGGACCCGCCCTGTGCTGGAGGACCCGCCCTGTGCTGGAGGACCCGCCTTGTGCTGGAGGACCCACCCTGTGCTGGAGGACCCGCCTTGTGCTAGAGGATCCGCCCTGTGCTGGAGGACCCGCCCTGTGCTGGAGGTCCCGCCTTGTGCTAGAAGACCCGCCCTGTGCTAGAGGACCCGCCTTGTGCTAGAGGACCCGCCCTGTGCTGGAGGACCCGCCCTGTGCTGGAGGACCCGCCTTGTGCTAGAGGACCCGCCCTGTGCTAGAGGACCCGCCTTGTGCTGGAGGACCCGCCCTGTGCTGGAGGACCCGCCTTGTGCTAGAGGACCCGCCCTGTGCTGGAGGACCCGCCTTGTGCTAGAGGACCCACCCTGTGCTGGAGGACCCGCCCTGTGCTGGAGGACCCGCCCTGTGCTGGAGGACCCGCCTTGTGCTAGAGGACCTACCCTGTGCTGGAAGACCCTCCCTGTTCTGAAGGACCCGCCCTGTGCTGGAGGACCCACCTTGTGCTAGAAGACCTGCCCTGTGCTATAGGACCCGCCTTGTGCTGGAGGACCCGCCCTGTTCTGGAGGACACGCCCTGTGCTGGAGGACCCGCCTTGTGCTAGAGGACCTACCCTGTGCTAGAAGACCCTCCCTGTTCTGGAGGACCCGCCCTGTGCTGGAGGACCCGCTCTGTGTTGGAGGACCCGCCCTGTGCTGGAGGACCCGCCCTGCGCTGGAGGACCTGCATTATACAGATAACCCAATGATATAAATGAATACTGTGTAATACTTAATCTCCCCTGTGGGGGTGCTGTAGAGAATTTGAACACTTACAGCCTACAGATTATAGCCGATCACTAAGGGTCTGGGCCGGAGGGCACTTACTGATCGGCTTTTGGTCAAGGAATCCTTCAAACTATTGATTTCTTGCAAAAATGGAACATGGAACTCCCATTGGACCTCATGGCATCGTGGAAGTTAGAGGTGTTGGAGAGCCAAGGTTCGGTTTAAGGGATTTTTTTTACTTGAATCGTGTAGTCATGTCGTCTAATATGGTTGGAGCTACAGTGCATATGGATCATTGCTGTTAGTCTCAGTCCATAGCATTATAGTCACTCAAGACTGGATTCTCATGTAACCATCATACAACTAGATCTTCCAAAATTTTGGGGGGAAAAATGTTTCTCTAAAGTTACATAAAAAATGGACTAAAATGGTATAAATTTTTTCCCTATAAAATAACATAAAAGATGCACCTACATGCAATTTTGTCTCATAGCATTACATAAAAGGGGTGCTTACAGGCAGTTTTCCCCATAGAATTATATGAAAGATGCGCCTACATGCAATATTTTCTCATAGTATTACATACAAGAGGCGCATACATGCTGTTTTCCCCATAGAATTATATGAAAGATGCGCCTACATGCCATTTTTTCTCTCCTAGAATAACATGTAAGATGCGCCTACATGCAACTTTAACTCAACCTTCCTAAGACAAGCTACAGAGAGGGATAACTGTTACAGTATTAGGCTATGTTCACACAACGTTTTTTCATCACCGTTTAAAATGACGTCCGTCATTTTGAGTCTAAAATAACGGACGTTATTTAGCAGCCTGACCTCCCCGTAGTGCACTGACGGGTCATATTTACCAGTGCACATCATCACTATATGAGGCACTGTATTCTCCCTATTACATCTTCAGTCCATGTTGCCCTGTGGTGGTCAGATGGACAGGAGGCAGCCTGAGCCTATATATCCTGCAAGATCCACTCTAATCCAGTATATACGGTACGTAATACTAATGATAGTATATACCTAACAATACTGTATACCTATCATATATCCTGCATATCTATGATGTCACCGATTCTTCATATTCCATCACAATCACACGGATAGAAGCTCACTCTCTGGTGCCATTGATTGGCAGTAGTTGTCCTATAAGTTAATGTCCAGTAGGTGGCAGTAAAGAGACACAGTTCTTCCTTGTTAAGGGAAGCTAATTTGCATACCCCTTTCCCAGGAAGCATTGCCATCATGGTGCTCTCCTCAAGGAGAAACAGTACTTCTCAGAATTGACAGTAAATCACACAGCATCGCTGTACCTACGTAGCAGTGGTGAGTTTGTCATGTGGCACACTTCATTAGGATTATATTTTAGCTATAGTTGTATCTGGCCCTGTTAGATCTTGTAGATATACCGTATCTTGTGTTACAAAGGTGACTAGAAAGCCATTGCTCACTCCCAGGAAACCTGAGGGCTGTCATGTGGATGTGAGTCCTTGTACACCTCTATGGATGTTGGCTGATAGGGTGACAGGAGACAGCTGTACAGTCATTAAAATGAATATTTATGGCCGTAGCTTGGTCTCTAAGCCGAGGTAGTGCAGCTCTATGGGGACAGGAAGATTCATGAGCACGTGCACACTATATGGGAGCCTCAGTATTACTGTGCACACACTATACAGCCCCAGCACTACTGAATGAGGCGCTCCACTCTGCTTCATCTCCACCCCCAGTATGTGTCCAGGCCATGTGTTCGGCCCTGGTATACGGATATGTTCCTGGCTCCACTTAGAGGGGATCTCCCATTTCACTTGGTTACAGTATCTATTTATCACATCCGCAATATGTTTCCAGCAATGTCAGTGAGTGATGGCTATCTATTATAGAGAGAGAAGGGCACCTTCCAAACCCATCCTGACACCTCTCACATACAGAGAGTTACACAGAGGTAGAGAGCTGACAGCCAGGCGAAGTAACAGGAGGGATAGATAGATAGATAGATAGATAGATAGATAGATAGATAGATAGAAGATAGATAGATAGATAGATAGATAGATAGATAGGAGATAGATAGATAGATAGATAGATAGATAGATAGATAGATAGGAGATAGATAGATAGATAGATAGATAGATAGATAGGAGATAGATAGATAGGAGATAGATAGATAGATAGATAGATAGATAGATAGATAGATAGATAGGAGATAGATAGATAGATAGATAGATAGATAGATGATAGATAGATAGATAGATAGATAGATAGATAGATAGATAGATAGGAGATAGGAGATAGATAGATAGGAGATAGATAGATAGATAGATAGATAGATAGATAGATAGATAGACAGATAGATAGATAGGAGATAGATAGATAGATAGATAGATAGATAGATAGGAGATAGATAGATGGGAGATAGATAGATAGATAGATAGATAGATAGATAGATAGATAGATAGAAGATAGATAGGAGATAGATAGATAGGAGATAGATAGATAGATAGGAGATAGATAGATAGATAGATAGATAGATAGACAGATAGATAGATAGGAGATAGATAGATAGATAGATAGATAGGAGATAGATAGAAGATAGATAGATAGATAGATAGATAGAAGATAGATAGGAGATAGATAGATAGAAAATAGATAGATAGATAGATAGATAGATAGATAGATAGATAGATAGATAGATAGGAGATAGATAGATAGAAAATAGATAGATAGATAGATAGATAGATAGGAGATAGATAGATAGATAGATAGGAGATAGATAGATAGGAGATAGATAGATAGATAGATAGATAGATAGATAGATAGATAGATAGATAGATAGGAGATAGATAGATAGATAGATAGATAGATAGATAGATAGATAGATAGATAGGAGATAGATAGATAGATAGATAGATAGATAGATAGATAGATAGGAGATAGATAGATAGATAGATAGGAGATAGATAGATAGATAGGAGATAGATAGATAGATAGATAGATAGATAGATAGATAGGAGATAGATAGATAGATAGGAGATGATAGATAGATAGATAATTTCCTAGTATTGCTGTCATTGCCCGTATTGGTCTTCGCTCCCTATTCTCACAGTCCTATAACACAGATGTTTTCCTGACAACTTTCCAAGGAATATTCTAGAACAAGGAGTGTGACCCCGGGCTCCTATATGTCTCTGGTTAGACCTCATTTCCCTGATTGCAGAAACTTAATTAACATTACGTGAAAAAAAACAAGAGAACCGGGGGGCTGCCTGTGTACTGGGGGGGGGAGGCTGCCTGTATGCTGGGGGGGGCTGCCTGTGTACTGGGGGGGGCTGCCTGTGTGCTGGGGGGGCTGCCTGTATGCTGGGGGGGCTGCCTGTATACTGGGGGGGGCTGCCTGTGTACTGGGGGGGGCTGCCTGTATGCTGGGGGGGCTGCCTGTATACTGGGGGGGGGCTGCCTGTATGCTGGGGGGGCTGCCTGTATACTGGGGGGGGGCTGCCTGTATGCTGGGGGGGGGCTGCCTGTATACTGGGGGGGGGCTGCCTGTATGCTGGGGGGGCTGCCTGTATACTGAGGGGGGAGCTGCCTGTGTGCTGGGGGGGCTGTCTGTGTGCTGGGGGGGCTGTCTGTGTGCTGGGGGGGCTGTCTGTGTGCTGGGGGGGCTGGCTGTGGGCTGGGGGGGGCTGTCTGTGTACTGGGGGGGCTTCATGTGTGCTGGGGGGGCTGTCTGTGTGCTGGGGGGGCTGTCTGTGTACTGAGGGGGGGGGAGCTGCCTGTGTGCTGGGGGGGAGCTGCCTGTGTGTTGGGGAGAGCTGCCTGTGTGCTGGGGGAGGGGGCTGCCTGTGTACTGGGGGACTGGCTGTGTGCTGGGGAGGGCTGGCTGTGTGCTGGGGGGGAGCTGCCTGTGTGCTGGGGGGGCTGTCTGTGTATTGAGGGGGGGAGCTACCTGTGTACTGGGGGGACTGGCTGTGTGCTGGGGAGGGCTGTCTGTGTGCTGGGAGGGCTGCCTGTATACTGGGGGCTGCCTGTGTGCTGGGGGGGCTGTCTGTGTGCTGGGGGGGGCTGCCTGTGTACTGGGGGGGCTGCCTGTGTACTGGGGGGGGGGGGGGGCTGCCTGTGTACTGGGGGGGCTGCCTGTGTACTGGGGGGGGGGGGCTGCCTGTGTGCTGGGGGGGGGGGCTGTCTGTGTGCTGGGGGGCTCCCTGAATGGTGGGGGGTGTTACAGTGTGTCATGTCTGGGGGGGTCACTGCGGGGTACACACCATACTCCCTATACCCCAGTCCACTCTTATGGAGTTTGCTTTGAACTATATAACACCAGGCTGACACACTGTAACAGATACTCAGCACAGGAAAAAGATACAATTGTAAGGCCAGTATTTAACCCCTTCTTCACTGGCAGCCATAAACTGATATCTATGAGGGATTAAAACAGAAAGAATATCAGGAAACTATAAGGCATGTTACCTCTTTGGGGGGCAGCGTCACATGTAGCGTATCGCAGCGGATTTCATCTAAATAACTAACAAATCTGCTGCGGATCCTGTACGTGTGAACGCACCCTCACTATAGAAGCTTTGTTATATGTACCAAGTACTCTCTGCTCGGATATATAGCGCCCCCTAGAGGTACCTGGATGAGCATCACCCCCTGCACCCCCTGATCACAAGGCATCCTCTTCTGTGACAAGATATGGGTTAACCCTTTCTGTATGGTGCCTTCTATCCGCAGTTTCTGCTGAAGTCTCTCAGTCTCTTGTGTGACTTTATGTACTGACCCCCCTGAGCAGCACTTCAGAGGATTATTTTCATAGACATCCTTGTTAACAAATACACTTACATTATGCAGGGAGCCTCACAGTCTTGCAGCGCCACCTGGTGTTCCCTAGTAGGAATTGCATCCTGAGATGACATCACTAGGAGCCGGGTATTACCTTACATACACCTGCATGGGCGGGATAGGACGAGGACCACCTGGAGACTTTTTGTGGCGCTACTGCTTAAGTGTAATTGTTGAGTGACGGCGGCAACAATATTGTATCCAGGTCATTGTATACCAGAGGGCGGAAGCTGGAAAATTACAATCAATCAAACAAAAATATAAACAACAAATAAAAACAATATTATTTTAGAGGTTTGTCATTTGGTCAATTTAATTCTATCTTCTATCTATCTATCTATCTATCTATCTATCTATCTATCTATCTATCTATCTATCTCCTATCTATATCTTATCTATCTATCTATCTATCTATCTATCTATCTATCTATCTATCTGTCTATCTCCTATCTATCTATCTCCTATCTATCTATCTATCTATCTATCTATCTATCTATCTATCCATCTATCCATTATCTATCTATCTATTATCTATCTATCTATCTATCTATCTATCTCCTACCTATCTATCTCCTATCTATCTATCTATCTATCTATCTATCTATCTATCTATCTATCTCCTATCTATCTATCTATCTATATATCTATCTCCTATCTATCTATCTATCTATCTATCTATCTCCTATCTATCTATCTATCTATCTCCTATCTATCTATCTATCTCCTATCTATCTATCTATCTATCTCCTATCTATCTATCTATCTATCTATCTATCTATCTATCTATCTCCTATATATATCTCTCTCCTATCTATCTATCTATCTATCTATCTATCTATCTATCTATCTATCTATCTATCTATCTATCTATCTCCTATCTCCTATCTATCTATCTATCTATCTCCTATCTATCTATCTCCTATCTATATATCTATCTATCTATCTCCTATCTATCTATCTATCTATCTATCTATCTATCTATCTCCTATCTATCTATCTATCTATCTATCTATCTATCTATCTATCTCCTATCTATCTATCTATCTATCTATCTCCTATCTATCTCCTATCTATCTATCTCCTATCTATCTATCTCCTATCTATCTATCTATCTATCTATCTCCTATCTATCTATCTATCTATCTATCTATCTATCTATCTATCTCCTATCTATCCATTTAGTAAACAATTTAACCTACAGATCGAAAAAGACAACCACTTGTAGTCTCTTCTCTATTACTCACTGAAACAAATCAGACAGGACACGGCCACCAGGAGAAAAATCCCAAGAAATCACTCATTGAGTGAAAATACCATTTGTTGTGGTTACAGAGTGATGGAACGAATTGGATTTTCTAGATGTTAATTATAACGATAAAATGTCATAAGGAGAAGAAATATACGACCACATGTGACCAAGTCATACCGATACCTCACCGCCATTATCTGCAGCACCATACACTCAGATTATATAATTTATATTTCATAATCACAGATGTCTGATTGTTCCCAGAATTATCACTTCTTATGGCTGGGTTCACACACAGTATATTTCAGGCTGTATTTGGTCCTCATGTCAGGTCCTCATAGCAACCAAAACCAGGAGTGGATTGAAAACACAGAAATTCTATGTCTACATAATAGTGAAATTGAGTGGATGGCCGTCATTTAATGGCAAATATTTGCTGTTATTTTAAAACAACGGCTGTTATATTGAAATAATGGCAGTTATTTACTGTTATATGGCGGCCATCCACTCAATTTCAACATTGTGTGAACATAAGCCTGTCTGTGTTTTCAATCCACTCCTGGTTTTGGTTGCTATGAGGACCACAATACTGACTGAAATATACGTAGTGTGAACCCAGCCATATCTGTATTACTATTACATGGATGCCAGAGTAATACTGTACATCCTATCAATATATTACTGTATCATACATACATACAACACTATTATAGTAGTTATATTCTACTATATAAGAGCAGTATTATAGTAGTTATATTTTTTGTATATAGGAGCAGTATTATAGTAGTTATATTCTTGTATATAGGAGCAGTATTATAGTAGTTATATTCTTGTATATAGGAGCAGTATTATAGTAGTTATATTCCTGTATATAGGAGCAGTATTATAGTAGTTATATTCCTGTATATAGGAGCAGTATTATAGAAGTTATATTCCTGTATATAGGAGCAGTATTATAGTAGTTATATTCCTGTATATAGGTAGCAGTATTATAGTAGTTATATTCCTGTATATAGGAGCAGTATTATAGTAGTTATATTCCTGTATATAGGAGCAGTATTATAGTAGTTATATTCCTGTATATAGGAGCAGTATTATAGTAGTTATATTCTTGTATATAGGGGGCAGTATTATAGTAGTTATATTCTTGTATATAGGAGCAGTATTATAGTAGTTATATTCCTGTATATAGCAGCAGTATTATAGTAGTTATATTCCTGTATATAGGAGTAGTATTATAGTAGTTATATTCCTGTATATAGGAGCAGTATTATAGTAGTTATATTCCTGTATATGGGAGTAGTATTATAGTAGTTATATTCCTGTATATAGGAGCAGTAGTATAGTAGTTATATTCCTGTATATAGGAGCAGTATTATAGTAGTTATATTCTTGTATATAGGGGGCAGTATTATAGTAGTTATATTCTTGTATATAGGAGCAGTATTATAGTAGTTATATTCCTGTATATAGCAGCAGTATTATAGTAGTTATATTCCTGTATATAGGAGTAGTATTATAGTAGTTATATTCCTGTATATAGGAGCAGTATTATAGTAGTTATATTCCTGTATATGGGAGTAGTATTATAGTAGTTATATTCCTGTATATAGGAGCAGTAGTATAGTAGTTATATTCCTGTATATAGGAGTAGTATTATAGTAGTTATATTCCTGTATATAGGAGCAGTATTATAGGAGTTATATTCTTGTATATAGGGGCAGTATTATAGTAGTTATATTCCTGTATATAGGGAGCAGTATTATAGTAGTTATATTCCTGTATATAGGAGCAGTAGTATAGTAGTTATATTCTTGTATATAGTAGCAGTATTATAGTAGTTATATTCTTGTATATAGGAGCAGTAATATGGTAGTTATTATGGTGTACATGGGGGGGCATTAGAATATTATTGTACATACAGTAGCAGGCAATGTTATAGTAATACTATATTACTAAGTTATATTAGTGTTTAGATATTTAGCAGGATGTTCTCTCTCTCTGGGTGCCATTGTCCTATATGTTCCTATATACTGTAGTATTAAGGTAATATCATGATTTCCTCCCTGATGAAGGATATAATGATGTCAGATACAATGTGCTATTTCCAGCATCATATTATTTCCCCATGATTGTAAGGTGTCGCTATCTGATACATGATACATGACAAGTTATTGACCTTGATGTCAGGCTGCAGGATTAATAAAACAACCTCTTGCTTTCCATTGTTAACAATATGTTGTGTGTATAATTTACAACTTAGATGTCCGGGCCAGAAATCCTCTGTTACAATCTAGAAGATGTTCACAGGCCGAGAAGATTCCAGGTTCTTATCTTGGTCAAGACAGACCGGCTGCAAATCTTTAGCAGCTGTGCATTGTTACATCTCATCCCCTCCAGAAGCCGATAGTAATCCCAGCAGCGCTTATCAGACATGGCATTTACAGGTAAGTAAATTAAAAGCCAATGCATATCAAACCTGGCTGATAGGAGGAGTGCTGGAAACCTGCAGGAGGGACCATGTCTTACCAATATCCCTGGAAACCTGCATCAAGTAGCTCTTACAGCATTTTCCATAATATTTTTTCGATAGGAACATAATGCATAGAAGTGAGAAATCCAGACGAGTCCATGACGTCCAACTTTTCTTCTTGCACCGTTGATCCAGAAGAAGGCGAATCTTCTTGTTGCGTCGTGTTAGTGGAAAGAATATAAACAGATCCTGGATGAGCCTTAGCAATGTTACATTTATGGACTGTGATGGCCCGCATAGCAATGTTACATTTATGGACTGTGATGGCCCGCGTAGCAATGTTGTTTGCATGGACCATGGGGGCCTACATAGCAATGTTATATGCATGGATGGACCATGGGGGCCCACATAGCAATGTTGTATGGATGGACCATGGGGCCTACATAGCCATGTTATATGCATGGACTATCGGGGCCCGCATAGCAATGTTGTTTGCATGGACCATGGGGGCCCACATAGCCATGTTATATGCATGGACTATCGGGCCTGCATAGCAATGTTGTATGGATGGACCATGGGGGCCCACATAGCAATGTTATATGCATGGACCATGGGGGCCCACATAGCAATGTTATATGGGGAGTTTAGGGGCACTTGGGCACTTGTCACAGTAGCCTGGAGTGGTGTTAGATCCACCCTGGATGGTTGGTACCGCCACTCACAGAAAGAGAAGATAGCCCAAGTATACAGAGGTGTGTAGGTGCAGGTGCTCAAAGCATAAACCAGGGTCCAGTGCATTTGGCGAAAATCGGATACTGAAGATTAACCTACTGCAAACTGTACACGTCATGACAGATAGATAGATCACACGTGATGAGATAGGACCGGTGCTTGTAGTAGTAGGTGCTTTAAAGTAGAGAGAGAAAGCAGAGGAGTTGCCAGAGTGGCCCTGCCCAATGTAGTAAGTGTGCTCTGCCGAAACAGGTGAAGTAACAGAAGAGGTGAAAGAGAATACTTGTACTCACGGATGGCTGTTCTAGTCTTCAACAGCCTTAGGCCCCCTAGTTGCGGGCTACCCGTCCTAGGTGGGTAATACGAGCCCTATAGATTATCTGGGTGTAGCAGACTCCCAGGATTACCCTGTTGTCCTGCACTGCGCAGTGGGGTACGTAAACTTACTGTAGCATTGTCCCACTGGGGTCAGTTCCTTTTGCTTCAGGTAACTGCCCTGCACATTTTGGCATGGGCAAGGTGTTCCTTGTTTGACTTCTCTCCCCTAGTTGACATTTAGCACTGCATAGCTAGGTGGTTCCTTGCTTTAAGAAAAAAGTTGTGGCTAAACTGACCCACACACATTCACCCACTTAGACCTTCAGCCACCAACTAACTTAACTTCCTCCCACCAAGAACTAACTCCTCCTACAGGGGCGATGTTAACCCTCCTGTGAGTGGTGGGGCTGAGTGTGTGTGAAAAAGAGATAATAGGATAGGTCAGCACAATGTACAACTGTCTGAGAATGAAGGTAAATATGGAGAATTTTCACAATCACAATTTGTGACCCCCCCCCCTCCTCCTGATTCCTGGGGCTAGTTACAGTTTCTTCTTGCCCTTCATTACTATGGTCAGGGGTCAGATGATAGGAAGGAGCCCAGGGGTCCATTAATATGTCCCTCCAGCTGGCTGAGGAGTTGTCTCTGCAGTTGTCCCCTGGCCTCTGTGAAAGGACACGTTGGTTGTTTTTGTTGCATTTTCTGCTCTTGTTGATGCTGATCTCTTTTCTCCTCCGCTCACAGATGTCACAGCTTGGTGCCTCCATCTACCTGGCTAGGAGCGGTGGAGCAGTCAGCGGGGTCACCGAGTCTGTTCAGCAGAGACATGCCCACCGTACATCCAGCCTCCTGGCATCCTGGTGGGCTCCTAATGGGGTAAATATAAAAGTGTAAGAGACTTCTGGAGAGAGGAAAGTTGGGGCCAAACTCCGAGCATAAAAATTAGAAAGTCGTCTGCTTCAATGGAAACTGAGCGGCAGCCATAGTTATGGGGGGGAGTGGATCTATGAAAACATCTATGACATCATCAATTAAAGGTTATCAGTGCTTAAACAAAAAAACACTCCGATACATACAGTACAGCATTGCGAATATATAGGATGAGCGTGCCGAGCACCCCAGCATCCCAAAGCTCAATCAAGTGCTATGCTCGATGAACATTGATGATTACGGCACCTTTCTTTTAACCCCTTAAGGACCGCGCCAATTTCCATTTTTACTCTTTCATTTTCCCCCCTTGTGCTTAAAAGGCCATAGCACTTGCATTTTTTCACCTAGAGACCCACATGAGCCCTTATTTCTTGCGCCACTAATTTTACATTGCAATGGCAGGCTGAATTTATGCATAAAATATGCTGCAAAACCAGAAGAAAATTAAATGAGTGGTGAAATTGCCAAAAAATCCCCAATTTTTTTAAATTTGGGGAGCTTTCATGTTTACACCGTTGGCCCTGGGGTAAAACTGACTTGTTATCCATGTTTCTCAAGTTAGTACGATTACAACGATATGTAACTTGTGTAACTTTTATTTTATTTAATGGATTTTAAGAAATTAAAACTTAAAAAAAAAAAGTTCCTTAAAATTGCTCTATGACCATTCTTATTGCGCATATGTGACTTCTCGATCACTTTTTATTACAATTTTTCTGGATTTGATGCGACCAAAAATGTGCAATGTTGCACTTTGAAATTTTTTTGTGCTTACGCCGTTTACCGTGCGAGATCAAGGATGAAATAAATGAATCATTTGGGGCGATTGCGCACGCGGTGATAACAAACATGTTTATTTATTTATTTTTATTTAGAAAATGGGGAAAGGGGGTGATTCAAACTTTTATTAAGGAAGGGGATTTTTTTAATATTAATTTTTTTTTTTTTACACACTTACTAGAAGTCACCCTGGGGTTGGGGTTATTCCCCCTAGGGTGAGGGTTGTTCTTCCTAGGGTTAGGGTTATTCCCCCTGGGATTAGGGTTATTCCCCCTGGGGTTAGGGTTGGTCCCCCTGGGGTTAGGGTTATTCCCCCTGGGGTTAGGGTTGTTCCCCCTGGGGATAGGGTTATTCCTCCTAGGGTAGGGTTATTCCCCTTGGGGTTAGAGTTATTCCTCCTGGAGTAGGGTTATTCCCCTTGGGGTTAGGGTTTTTACCCCTGCAGTTAGGGTTTTTCCCCCTGGGGGACTTCAAGTATTACTGCTCTGATTTTTGAGATTAAGATCTATGCTGTATAGATATATAGATATAGTATAGATATACTGCATAAATCCATTAGATCGTTGTTCTATTGTCCTGCAGAAAGTGGTGTATTCTCTCCAGTGTGACACAGTGCTCTCTGCTGCCACCTCTGTCCATGTCAGGAACTGTCCAGACCATCCACAAATCCCCATAGAAAACCTCTCCTCACCAGTTGATTTAAAGTTTTTTTGCCGGACTACCCCTTTAAAAAATTGCTGACTTGTATTTCGCCTAATGTTATTTTTGGGCGACTTCCACATTAGAAAAAAGTGAATAATTGTTCTTTACAGATATTCCGGCTCAGGTTTGTTAAAAAAAATTACAGAAATGAGCTGAAGGGTGACGTGCGATCTTGCCGTCTTTGCGGAGCATATGCCATTACTTTAATGATCGCCTGATAGCGGGTGTTTGCCTATATAGGCGCGAGCTGTCAGGATAATGAAGCATCTGCCGCCCTCACTGCCGGTCATGGGGAATCAGATCGCTGGCTGAGCTGATGGCACGAAAACAGCCTCAACAAGAACACACGGAGAAACTCCGAACCCCGCCGAGAACCCTGCGAGGGTCTCCATCTGATCAGGAGCCCAGGGCTAATGAGAGACGGCCACTATCTAACTAATGCCAGTCATGCCAGGCAGAGGAGCGATGCTCTGCCACCCGGGGGGTCAGCAGGTAATGCTCCATCATAGGAGGCAACACTCCTGCCAGTGCGCTGTGTGCAGTAGTGTAGAGCCCAGCAGCAGGACATTATTACCGCCTCACCCCGCTGAGCCGACATCCTTCAGTCATTTGGGGACTATGGGGGACATATATCAAACATGGTGTAAAGTGAAACAGGCCCAGTTGCCCCCGGCAACCAAGCAGATTCCACCTTTCATTTTCCAAAGAGTCTGTGAGGAATGAAAGGTGGAATCTGATTGGTTGCTAGGGGCGACTGAGCCAGTTTCACTATACACCATGTTTGTTCTTCACATGAAGGAAGATGGTTGACTTGGAGGACACGTTCTCTGTAACCTGATCCTTTCATGTCTACTGTTAAAATGTCAACATCCCCAACACCAACTAACAGTGAGAAGGGTTGTACAGGATTGGAAAAATAGAAATAGCGCCACACCTGTCTGATGGTTGTTTGGAGTACTGCAGCTAAAACACACTGTGAAAGGGGGGGGGAATGTTTTCAAGAAAATTATACAAATTTGTAATTCACTTCTGTTAAAAATATCAATCCTCCTAGTACTTACCAGCTGCTGTATGTCCTGCAGGAAGTGGTGTATTCTTTCCTGTCTGACACAGTGCTCCCTGCTGCCATCTCTGTCCATGTCAGGAAGTGTCCAGAGCAGGAGAGGTTTTTTATGGGGAGTTGCTGCTGCTCTGGACAGTTCCTGACATGGACAGAGGGGGCAGCAGAGAGCACTGTGTCAAACCACTTTGGCTGAAGACTGGATATTTTTTAATAGAAGTAATTAATTATCAACCTGTGTAACTTTCTAATGGTGCGTTTACACAGAGACATTTATCTGACAGATCTTTGAAGCCAAAGCCAGGAACAGACTGTAAACAGGGAATGGGTCATAAAGGAAAGACTGAAATCTCTCCCCTTTTCAAATCCATTTCTGGCGTCGGCTTCAAAAATCTATCAGATAAATCTCTCTGTGTAAACGCACCATAATACCAGTTCATTTGAAAGAAAAAAAACAATCGCCAGAATACAATTTAAAGGGGTATTCTACTCAAACATAACTTTTGATATGTTGCTGCCCATACTTCCATACTTGATATTATCTATTCAGTCTCCTTCCTCTAGTTCTCAACTGCTGCTTTCTACTGAAGACACAAAAATCTGTGTGAGCCTTTCTCTCTGTCTCCCCCTCCCTTTTGAGACAGCTGATGTAAACAAGTTCCTGGCAGGCTGTATCTGCAACTTTGTAGCTTCTTTGTAATGCTGGGAGGGTAATCTAAGGTCAAGTTGCTGATGAACTCGCTATGATTAATCCTCCCAGCCTTACAGAGCTGCTACAAAGTTGCATATGCAGTCTGCCAGGGACTTGTTTAAATCAGCCGTCTCAGAAAGGAGGGGGGAGGAGACAGATAGAAAAGCTCACACACAGATTTTTGTGTCTTCAGCAGAAAGCAGCAGCTCAGAAATGGGGTAAGGAGACTGAATAGATAATAACAAGTATGGAAGGAATTGTTAATCTCAGCATGGGCAGCAACATATCACAAGTTATGTTTGAGTGGCATACCCCTTTAAGCTCATAAATTATGTAGCCTGGATATAATAAATACATAATAAACCCTTTGTATTGAGTATAGACAGGTTTTCATTCCCTGACAGATAGCAGAGATCTTGTATCAGTGTTGTATATGTTTATCTATATTGTGATTAAACCTTATATAAGAGCGTCAATCCCCTTTATTATTTCCCGTCCCGCGTCTGATATTGCACATTATTCTATAATTCTGTGAAAACAACGTCCCATTATCGGAAAATTGTTTAAAATCTGATTCGTCTCGTCGGGGTCTTTTATTTGGGTTTTATCTGCTGGAAATGGTTGTTGTTTACGATCTTCTGTGTTTTTTTATTACAATAGAAGAAGAGCCGCCCGTCGCCGCCTCGCCTTCCGTTATCTTTTCGGGTGAATTGTGATAGATTGCAGGAAAACAGAGCGAGGAAATATTATACCCTTTGCAGAAGACATTTCAAGCACAAAAAGCCAAGTTGTGCCCTTTTAGAGCGCAATTCATCAAGAACATAAACTGCAAAATAAGAAGTGCCATTAAACGTGTACAAACCGGCTCCCCAATAAAACATGACTGATGGCAGCGAATAATTATGTGGATGCAACGCATATATTACCCCCCTCCTCTCCGCTACTGCTTAACCCTTCCAGCTCTGGGGTCTGACGCTCCCAAACTGGTTTTTCCAACTTCTTAAGTAACAATAGACAAATGCAGCTCTGCAAACGAACCGTGGAAAGTAACAGGTTTAAAAGAAAAAAATTTCAATCGTTCATTAGACTTTGCGCCAAATATCTGCCCGCAAAACCGATCAATTGCTCATCCCAGAAGTCGTGGGTATAAGGTGGCACGCCGATGGGTTACACCTAGTGGGAGTTGTTAATAGGGTAATAGTTAAAGGGGTATTCCGCTCAAACATAACTTTTGATATGTTGCTGCCCATGGTGAGACTAACAATTCCTTCCATACTTGTTATTATCTATTCAGTTTCCTTCCCCTAGTTCTGAGAGGCTGCTTTCTTCTGAAGACACAAAAATCTGTGTGTGAGCTTTTTTCTCTTTCATCCCCCTCCCTTTATAGGCGCCTGATGTAAACAATTCCCTGGCTGGCTGGCTCTGTACTGTAAATTGTAGCTTTTTTGTCAAGCTGAGAGGGTTAATCACAGTGAGTTCATCAGCAACTTGACCTCAGAATAACCCTCCCAGCATTACAAAGAAGTTACAATGTTGCAGATAAAGCTTGTCACGGACTTGTTTACATCAGCTGTCTCAGAAAGGAGGGGAAGAAGGGTGAGACAAAGAGAAAAGCTCACACACAGATTTTTGTGTCTTCAGCAGAAAGCAGCAACTGAGAACTGGGGGAAGGAGACTGAATAAATAATAACAAGTATGGAAGGAATTGTTAGTTTCACCATGGGCAGCAAGATATCAAAAGTTATGTTTGAGAGGAATTCCTCTGACCAGATTTCAGGTGAGGATAGAAATGTTCCTCTAGATATACTTGTCAGAATGTCACAATGCAAGTTGCAGGAGGGTGCTACCTCCCCAGAGTAGATCCAAAAAATCAGTAAAATCACATTTTTTTAACCCTTTTTGTGAAGGGGGTGGGGTGTTAAATATTGGAGAAGATTTATAAACACCAACCTTTTACTTTTTATTCTGGTTCCTTATGTAACTGATCACATGTTGCCAAGATGCAGGTTGCAGGAGGGTGTAACAAAGTTGGTCCAGCAATTCCCTAAACTTTTTTTGACCTTTTTGGGGAAAAAAAAAGAAAAGGGAAATGAAGCAATATATAGACTAGTCCCAGGCTTGAGCAACTGGGAGAATCTAACCTCTCAAGATTACCCGAGTAGGCCAAGCAAGAACCAATGGAGTACTTCAGCCTTGTGCATTTTGCTCCACTGCAGACTAATCCTAAGCTAATGATTGGCGAACATATAACAGGGAAAAGTTAGGTTAAGTTAAAGGGAACCAATCAAGCTGAAAATCGCCCTAATGATAAGGAAAGGTGCTGGCACATCACCCGGCACGCTTCCCAAACATCGCCCTGTACCCCCGTGCCCCTCACTATTGGACCGTATTCTTACTTTTATGAAATCCCGCGCTGTATGTAAATTTCGGGCATGTAGTCACGGTGGGCGTATCTAGTCATGGTCCTGGGCGGTTGGAATCGCTGTAATCATGCCTAGAGGGGCGTAATTAAAAGACCTGCGTTCCACTGAGGTCACCTGGAGCCTGCGTTCCACGTCAGCGGCGCGGCGACGCATGCGCTGTACGGCGGGAGAAGATGCTGACGTACTGCGCATGCCCGGCATCCTGAAGATGACGGAACGCAGGCCCCGGGTGACGTCAGTGGAACGCAGGTCTTTCAATCACGCCCCTCTAGGCGTGATTACAGCAATTCCAACCGCCCAGGACCGTGACTAGATACGCCCACAGTGACTACTTGCCCACAATTTACATACAGCGCGGGACTTCATAAAAGTAAGAATACGGTCCAATAGTGGGGGGCACGGGGGGTACAGGGGGATGTTTGGGAAGCGTGCCGGGTGATGTGCCAGCACGTTTCCTTATCATTAGGGCGATTTTCGGCGTGATTGGTTCCCTTTAACCCTTAGCAGTGCCAAAAGACAGGGGAGAGTGAGACACCAAGTGGTGATAGTGTGGAAAGGCGCCCATCATCCCAGAGTGTGACACCTGACACAGTTACCATTGGACAGGTGGGATACAGGACTCCTGTACTGGAACACTACAAATACATTATGGCCAATGTCATTAGCGGCGTCCTGCGGGGGTCATTGATGTAACGCCACGCGATGACAGTGAAGAGGTAAGAGCGTTCTTGTATCTGTCACTGCCCAGCACACGGCCAGCTAGTTAAAAGGGATTGTTAATAGACAAGTCAGAGCCATACTGGGCGTCGCTCCCGTGAAGTCGGCTAAGCTCATTCTCAGGATTAATCAGAAAGTCGCCATATGTCAGCACATGAGACGTCTCCTGTATTACCGCAGCTACAAAGACATGAAGTTCATAATTGTCAGCTATTTGTCTTGTCATCTTTCATTATTTAATTTACAACCTACAGAGAGCAATTATTCTCCCGCTATAACATGGGACATCAAAGAGAAATCACCAGAGATGGCGCCACGTGACGTACCACGGCCCAAACACGATTCCCTGACCGAGAAAGTGTCGTTCTATACACCTGAATGTATAGGTCATCAAAGAGATGTAGCAGAGCTGAGATGGTTCAGTGTAGCAGATCAGGGTTACCTGCCTTGTCTGGAGTCCAGGCTGTTCAGCTTACAGAGCATTGTCTAGATTAGATGCAATGTATTACTATGGAATCAAGTCTGTTTAGCTCATAAAGCATTGTCTAGACTAGATACAATTGTATCACTCCTCAGCTGAGAGCAGAACTAGCTATGTACAATGTATCAGTCTGGGGCTCACAGAGCATTGTCTACACTGGATACAGCTGGGAGCAGGACTAGCTATATACAATGTATCAGTCTGGAGCTCACAGAGCATTGTCTACACTGGATACAGCTGAGAGCAGAACTAGCTATGTACAATGTATCAGTCTGGGGCTCACAGAGCATTGTCTACACTGGATACAGCTGAGAGCAGGACTAGCTATATACAATGTATCAGTCTGGAGCTCACAGAGCATTGTCTACACTGGATACAGCTGAGAGCAGAACTAGCTATGTACAATGTATCAGTCTGGGGCTCACAGAGCATTGTCTACACTGGATACAGCTGGGAGCAGGACTAGCTAAGTACAATGTATCAGTCTGGGGCTCACAGAGCATTGTCTACACTGGATACAGCTGGAAGCAGGACTAGCTAAGTACAATGTATAAGTCTGGAGCTCACAGAGCATTGTCTACACTGGATACAGCTGAGAGCAGGACTAGCTATGTACAATGTATCAGTCTGGAGCTCACAGAGCATTGTCTACACTGGATACAGCTGAGAGCAGGACTAGCTATGTACAATGTATCAGGCTGGAGTCCAGGCTGTAGAGCTCACAGAGCATTGTCTACACTGGATACAGCTGAGAGCAGGACTAGGTATGTACAATGTATCAGTCTGCGGTCCAGGCTGTAGAGCTCACAGAGCATTGCCTACAGTGGATACAACTGTATCACCAAAAATCCCTTTAAGGCGTAAACCTTCTTAATCTTTAAATGTTAAACCCCAGCTCTCTCGGAGATACTTAAGATATAACTTTTTACTTATAACAACGCAACTGCGGCAAAAAACCAACAAAGTACGGAATGGTAGAAAACGAAGTTTTCCCAGTAAGAGATTTGTCAGTTTCATTTGTCGGAGACCTTTGTGTCTGAGATCTTTGTTTGCGAGCCGGGAGCTCGGTGCCCCATGAGCTGTCTGCGCTGACAAAGATGGAACGCTGTGACAAGCATGGCGGAGGGAAGATGCTGGGGTCAGCAGGATTGCAGAGCTGACAGGTTAAATCACTCTAGTGGAGAATTGTTCTTATAAATACATTGCATGTAATAGATTTAGATGCAGGCCGCCATTTTTTTTTTATTTTTTTGTTACTTTTTTTCCAGAGCGGTTTACAATGGTTCACTAAGCACTGAAACACATCCCTTCATCCTCCACTGATACAGTTCCACATGGCAGCGCAGTCCAGGCCCCCTGGGTCATCTGATAACATGGCTCTCCTTCTCTGTTTTAAACAATTTTATAGATTTTTTTTTTTTTCGTTCTTCCCGAATGTTCTGGCAATAAGATGGATTTTATGCATAAGGTCCCGCTCGGCATTCTCTGCCTCACACCTAGGAGAACAAAGTCTGAGCTTTATATCTTGTGGCTGTAAAGTCTCTCGATGCTAAATGTGATTAAAGGGATAAAATAGATAAAGGGAGAATCATGGGAGTCTGCACTTATATCAGGGATTATATGTAACATAAAGGAACATTATAGGAATGGTGGATAGATAGATAGATAGATAGATAGATAGATAGATAGATAGATAGATAGATAGGAGATAGATAGATAGATAGATAGATAGATAGATAGATAGATAGATAGATAGATAGATAGATAGGAGATAGATAGGAGATAGGAGATAGATAGATAGATAGATAGATAGATAGATAGATAGATAGATAGATAGATAGATAGATAGGAGATAGATAGATAGGAGATAGATAGATAGATAGATAGATAGATAGATAGATAGATAGATAGATAGGAGGTAGATAGATAGATAGGAGATAGATAGATAGATAAATAGATAGATAGATAGATAGATAGATAGATAGATAGATAGATAGATAGGAGATAGATAGATAGATAGATAGATAGATAGATAGATAGGAGATAGATAGATAGATAGATAGATAGATAGATAGGAGATAGATAAATAGATAGATAGATAGATAGATAGATAGGAGATAGATAGATAGATAGATAGATAGATAGATAGATAGATACATACATACATACATACATACATACATACATACATACATACATACATAGGCAGAGGCAGGCTTCATAGACTTTTACCCATCTCAGCCAGGGACAGCAACAAGAGGATGAACAAATGACAGTGACAATTTTTAATAAAATGGACCCTTAAAGTGACTCTGTACCACAATCAGTCTCCAGTGTTTTATTGATTCATCCTGCAGATGTTGATTGGCTGGACGGGCCCGCAACGTATCCGCAAGATACTGCCGGTGGTGACAGGTAGGGATGAGCGAACAGGCCGAGGTTCGGATTCGTATGAACCTGAACTATCAGCTTCTGATTCCCGCTGTCTGCCCGCTCCGTGCAGCGGGCGGATACAGCCTGAGGACCACCTGGAAAACTCGCATACAGCCTATGGCTATGGCTGTGTCCCAGATTTCCAGGCGGTCCTTAGGCTGTATCTATCCTCTCCAGGGAGCGGGCAGACAACGGGAATCAGAAGCTGATAATTCAGGTTCATACGAATCCGAACCTCGGCCTGTTCGCTCATCCCTAGTGACAGGGGGGCACCCAGAGTACTCCTGTAAACTGATGTTTTCAACACAAATAAACCTTGTCAACATGCAGGAACTGCGCCTGGCACTCCCATCAAACAGAGGGCTCCGCGGGGGTGTGGCATCACTGCACTGTCTGCACTGATTGGACGCTGTGTAAGGGCACGCCCCAATGACAACAAAGGGAAGGCCAGCTGGCGGTACATTCATACAGAGCAATGACACAGAGCTCTGACCATGCTCCTCGGTTATTAGTTTATAGGGAATGTATGTAAGACAGAGACGTCAGGAGGATTGGCAGCTCCTCTATAAGCTGAGGTCATCACAAGCAAATGGCAAAGCTGTCATCACATTAGATTGTAGGAATGGCACATGCTGTAGGGGGACGTGTTGTGAGTTAACGCTGTAGTGACAGGCCCTCAGCGCTGCTTAGCTCCCACACCCTGACAGCCATTGACAGATGTATTGATGGCCACGTTCACTTCATCCAGTTACATCGACTTTTTGCTCAATCACAACAGTGACACAACTGGAAATCGTAACATTCTCTTGTTAGTCGGTAAAATATGAGGCCAACAGAGCATGACGACTATAGGATGGGAGCTGTTATAGCGCACAATGCTGTCAGCGCTATATGATGCTCAGAGCTGCCGACATGAGCCGAGAGCTGATAGTGAGATAGAACAAATCATTCCTGTCTCTTAGCTGATGGATGTTTGCAAAGTTATAAAATCATGTTTTCCTTCTAAGCCCCAAGGACAGAGGCTAGGCAGAGCTCTAGTATGCATGCCTCCTCACTTCAGGAAGCCAAGCAATATGAAAGTTAGATGAGGGAGGAGGCATGCATACGTCAGCTCAGCACCACCCCCATGACACTTGAGCTGAGGAGGAAAGCATGATTTTATAACTTTGCAGAAAGTCATTGCCTTTGGGCCAGGCTTTGGAGAAGAGTCTAAGTATCCTCTAGGCCGGTAGTCTGGTAGTAATAGAAGGAGGCACAGAACAGTCTAGAGTAGTGAATAGGCAGAACCAGTAGGGGGCGTTAGTCAATAGCAGGTGATGTAACAGAGATAGAAGTGTTCAGGTAACATCTAGTCAGTAGCAACTGGAGGTTTAGCAGAGCTCGATATGTTCAGGTAGCCACTAGTCAGTTGAAGAAACAAAGAAAATGTCCAGACATGGGTGAGGTGAAGCCTTAAATATGCTAGAGGTGGTAGGTGGAGGACACTTTAGGCAGGGAAGCACCGGCACTTTAAAGGGTTAGTTCAGAAAAAAAAATCTTTCAAATCATTTGGTGTCAAAAAGTGCCAGAGATTTGCAATTTACTTCTAGTAAAAAAATTCTAAAAAAAAAAAGTTTTCTAGTACTTATGAGCTGGTGCATGTCCTGCAGGAAGTGGTATTTTTTCCAGTATGGAGAGCAGGAGAGTTTTTTTTATGGGGATTTGCTCCTGCTCTGGACAGTTCCTGACATGGACAGAGGTGGCAGCAGAGAGCACTGTGTCAGACTGGAATGAAAACACTACTTCCTGCACGACATACAGCAGCTAATAAATCCTGGACGACTGAAGATTTTTTTTTTATAAAGTAAATTACAAATCTCTGGCACTTTCTGGCACCAGTTGATTTGAGAGAAAAGTTTTTTGGTGAATTATACCTTTAAGCTACAGCCAGTGTGCACCCCCTAGGGAAGGGATGGGGAACCTTAACTCTCACGCTGTTGCAAACTCCCCTCATGCCTGGACAGCCAAACGAACTCTGTGAAATATCTGACATAAGACATATTATATATATATATATATATATATATATATATATATATATATATATATACAGGGCCGCCATCAGGAATTTCGGGGCCCCATACAACCAAAGTGTCTGGGCCCCCCACATTAATAAAAAAAAAAAAAATTGTGTGTTCGCCCCACGCCTTGCTGGGAGGTATAATTTGGTTCCGATCAATTCTAGAGAACTGGCTCATATACCCCATCTTCCCCAGTGGCTTAAAATGTAACCTCTGTTATACAATTATAAAATTGTAGAAATTAAATGTGAACAAGGTGCAATTCAAATAGACACTTATCGTTAATCGTTCGCTAATCGTTCGCTGTAATTCCACATTCGTTCGCTCAAGTTCCGCATTTGTTCACTAATCGTTCAGTGTAATTGCACATTGTCCATTACTTTGCTGGGATCAGATTGAGTAAACCGTAACTAGCGATTATCGTTCTGTGTAATATGGTGAACGATTTCAGGTTAACGATAAACAATCTTGTTTGCGATAGTTTAAAGTTAGTCGTAAATCGTTAAAAATCGATCCCTGTAATAGGACCCTTATACTTAAGGCCCTATTCCATGGAACGATTATCGGCCGTATTCGGCCGATAACGGCTGTTACGGACGATAATCGTCCCGTGGAATAGGAGGCAACGATCAGCCGACATCATTCATGTCGGCCGATCGTTGAAGTCTTTTGTCTTTCAACATGTTGAAAGACAAACGACTTATATAGCAGCAATCTGCTGCCGCCGCTCCGTGTGGTAGGGGCGGCGGCAGCAGACCCCCACTATATCCTATGGGCTGCCCGGACGATCAGCGATCACCTGATCCTAATATCAGCATAGAGGTCACCGCCTCCTGTACTAATCATCCCACTCATCTCCAACTGTTCTGGTAATTCTGATGCTCTTATAGGTTATAGGACATTACGGACCATAAACATACCGTCACCATAGCAGCCACCTAAATAGATAGCCCGGGGGGGGGGGGGGTACAGAATATGACGCTATCGCTTGGTGTTAAGACTTTGAATGTTTTCCTCTTCATCGACAATGAGAAATCTCGAGAGCCAAGTGACTCTTTTCATTTCCCTTTTATTGGAAAACACAAAAGGGGAGACCACGTGCGGCCGAGGTGAGGAGCGGGCGCTCACAGAAACGCCTTTTATACTCAATGAAAGAAATCCCGGGCAGGAGGATGTTCGACAGCCGACAAATACACAACTACAAGAGCTTATTTCTTCATATCCGATGGGTTAAGGAAGTTCTCCGGAGAGCTCATTGTCCAAAAAGTGGGAGGAAGAATAGAAACCTGCCAATGCGCGTTTGCCCCGCACACCTTTTGTAGTCAGTTTAATATGGAGCCTCATACACATGCGGAGTCTTCTTGGCACGAGGCGCTGGCAATCACAGCCGTGAATATTCATCCTCAAATAGTTGTAGCCAAGCCGGGGCTTTAGCGATGGACGGGTCTTTGTATTGTACCAGATGTTTCGGCTCCCTCCGCCTGGTAACTGCGAGCATTGTGGCACCTTATTAAACAGCGCCTTCTGGTAATGATGCCAGTGCACCTTTAGAAGCAGCCAAGAGAGTGGCAGAGTCAATGAGACAGCTGGTGCTCACCTCCCCCGAGAGCCCAGACCGTACCTACATGATTCATGCCGCTTCCGCGAGCTCCAATACAGGATCACAGAGATGATTTTTCTTAGAGAGAGGAAATAAATGAGAAGAGGAACGCTCTGTAAGCCTAATTCAGTAGGAGGCGGGTGCCTTAAAGGGGTAGTTCACAAAAAAAAAAAAATCTTTCTGATCAACTGGTCCTAGCAAGTGCCAGAGAATTGTAATTTCTCCAGTCTTCCAGTACTTATCAGCTGCAGGAAGTGGTGTATTCTTTCCAGTCTGACACAGTGCTCTCTGCTGCCACCTCTGTCCATGTCAGGAACTGTCCAGAGCAGCAGCAAATCCCCATAGAAAACCTCTCCTGCTCTGGACAGTTCCTGACATGGACAGAGGTGGCAGCAGAGAGCACTGTGTCAGACTGGAAAGAACACACCACATAACTTTCTGACACCAGTTGATTTGAAAGAATAAACAAAAAAAAGTCAGGAGTACCACTTTAACACCTTTTCAAATTTAAAAAAAATATTTAAAATTGTTCAAAAAAAAAAACTTTTCAGTTTTATTTAGTTTTTATACATTGACCATTTCTATATGGGCATCACCCAATGGAGGGAAAATGGGAAAATGTTATTTGCCCCTTCCATAATGGGGTTATTTGCTCTATTATTTTACTTGCCCTTTTCACCCTTAGGCCATGTTCACACACTGGAACAAATCGACCGTTCCATGACCCGGCCGGGTTACGGAGAGGCCGGTCTCTGAAAAAGATCTTTTCGGCCGCAGTGTTCTGATACGGGAGCATCAGCGCGAGCCCGCATCAGAACTCCCCCCAGCACACTATGGAGCAAGGGGCCGGAGCCGCACGCTCCACAGTGTGCACTGACAGGGTTTTCTACGGCCACTATTCACTGAATAGCAGCCGCAGAAAACTGACATGTTAGTTCTTTGCGGCGCCGCAAGGGTTCCCTGCCGGAGCGGATCCCATACAAAACTGAGCGCAGCTTTTCGTAAAAGTACGGCCGTTGTTGCCGATTGCAACAACGGCCGTACGTTTACGTTGTGTGAACATAGCCTTAGGCTATGTTCACACTATGTACTTTTTACTAAAAGAGCGGCCGTCCTTTAAAGTCAATTCAAACAACAGCTATTGCCTCACACAATGTATTGTTTACTATGCCGTTGAAATAATTATCATGTTAATTATTTCTGGCCATTATCCATAGACTTCATTGCAATTTTTATTCAAAACAACGGCCAAATAACGTCCGTGGTTTATATGTCCATACACAAAAGAGTAAATTTGGTGACCCGTCCAAAATGTGGTGTGTACCAGACAACGTACAATATATATGGGGGTGCTCCAACTTCCGCCGATACTCCACCTAGCCTGGATGTGTCTTGGCCGAATGACAAGTATAGACAGTGTACGGCCGTGTCTATTAAAGTTTTAAAAAATGGGTGAAAATCTGTAGAGTTCGGAAGCTATAAAAAAAATGACTTTTTTTTTTCCCGGCAAACTTCAGAAAGATTTTTCTATATAAACCCTGACAGTCGAGTAGCTGAGCCGGGCGCACAATGAATGTGATATCTTATTATTAAAGCAGACACATTGGCTCGACAGGATCTTAAACAGCGGCCGGCGCATGGGGGGGGGGTTATTTGTTAAAGGGAATTTCAATGCGGCTTATCGTCAGCCGTCTGACCCTTTGTGTACTTAACTTATAGGAATCTCACGCAGAGATAGTTATTCTTTATTAATACGGGAATACACGGACGCTTCTATAGAGACGGATAAAAAGAACTTGTGAAAAACTTATTCTAGACACAAACTCTTTAATGGAACGGTAAGAGCGTCAGATGATACGGCTGGGAATACGAGGAAACGAGCGTGTCCTGCCGGGAGAAGCAATGGAGCTGGATGGGATTTCACAATGACTATCAGGAAGGGGGAGCCGCACACACTCGATGCGTACAATGCTTAGGTCTTTCATCACGACTGGTGACCAGATAGGAACACAAGTCAGGCATCTTGTCTGTATTAAAGGGGTACGCTGGCGAAAATCTTTTTTTTCTTTTTTTTTTTTTCAAATCAACTGGTTTCAGAAAGTTACATAGATTTGTAATTTACTTCTATTTAAAAAATCTCCAGTCTTTCAGTACTTATCAGCTGCTGTATGTCCTGCAGGAAGTGGTGTATTCTCTCCAGTCTGACACAGTGTTCTCTGCTGCCACCTCTGTCCATGTCAGGAACTGTCCAGAGCAGCAGAGGTTTTCTATGGGGATTTGCTGCTGCTCTGGACAGTTCCTGACATGGACAGAGGTGGCAGCAGAAAACACTGGGTCATACTGGAAAGAATACACCACTTCCTGTAGGACATACAGCAGCTGATAAATACTGGAAGACTGGAGATTTTTAAATAGAAGTAAATTACAAATCTTTATAACTTTCTGAAACCAGTTGATTTGAAAGATCAACAAGAGATTTGAGATACAAGAAGACACTGACGATACAACCTGGTAAAACGTGAACTGCTTCAGAATATGAACAGTGTCAACAGAGCCCCCAATTAAAGTCAGGTGGTAGTGGTGTTAGGGGTCCAGGCAAATAAGGGATCAAAACTCTTGCCTATACTAGTATAAATAGCATAACACAACTTATTTGGAAATCCTGGGTATTTCAAGAGGTACTTTCAAGATCAGGCCCGATCTGACAATCTGCTGTGCTGGGCAGATTCCCCTGTGGGCCGCCCAGATTGTCACCGGCTGCCCAGCTGAGTCTTGCATTGTATGTCGACTGCATGTCTAAATTGTATGTAGCATGAGTGCCTGAGTCGGCTGCCGAGAGATGCTACCAGTGGCCCGGCAGAAGGCAGCGACAGCTCGACAGCCCGACTGGCTTGGAAGCAGCAGCAACAGAACAATAAGTAGCACTGCAGCAGCTGCCCATCCCATCATCATTAAATGAACTATGTCTGCCAGGCAGCCTCATATCAGTGGAACCTATAAAGTCCTCCAGAATACACATTAAAGAGTTCATTATACTATTAAAGTGTGACATCTTCCAGAAGGGAGAGAGGAGAAGGAGAGAAAAGGAGATGGTTTGGTAGGTAAGGATAGTGACATAGGAGAAGGGTTGGTAGGTAAGGATAGTGACATAGGAGAAGGTTTGGTAGGTAAGGATAGTGACAGGAGAAGGGTTGGTAGGTAAGGATAGTGACAGGAGAAGGGTTGGTAGGTAAGGATAGTGACATAGGAGAAGGTTTGGTAGGTAAGGATAGTGACATAGGAGAAGGTTTGGTAGGTAAGGATAGTGACATAGGAGAAGGTTTGGTAGATAAGGATAGTGACATAGGAGAAGGTTTGGTAGGTAAGGATAGTGACATAGGAGAAGGTTTGGTAGGTAAGGATAGTGACATAGGAAAAGGTTTGGTAGGTAAGGATAGTGACATAGGAGAAGGGTTGGTAGGTAAGGATAGTGACATAGAAGAAGGTTTGGTAGGTAAGGATAGTGACAGGAGAAGGGTTGGTAGGTAAGGATAGTGACATAGGAGAAGGTTTGGTAGGTAAGGATAGTGACATAGGAGAAGGGTTGGTGGGTAAGTATAGTGACATAGGAGAAGGTTTGGTAGGTAAGGATAGTGACATAAGAGAAGGTTTGGTAGGTAAGGATAGTGACAGGAGAAGGGTTGGTAGGTAAGGATAGTGACATAGGAGAAGGTTTGGTAGGTAAGGATAGTGACATAAGAGAAGGTTTGGTAGGTAAGGATAGTGACAGGAGAAGGTTTGGTAGGTAAGGATAGTGACATAGGAGAAGGGTTGGTAGGTAAGGATAGTGACATAGAAGAAGGTTTGGTAGGTAAGGATAGTGACAGGAGAAGGGTTGGTAGGTAAGGATAGTGACATAGGAGAAGGTTTGGTAGGTAAGGATAGTGACATAGGAGAAGGTTTGGTAGGTAAGGATAGTGACAGGAGAAGGGTTGGTAGGTAAGGATAGTGACATAGGAGAAGGTTGGTAGGTAAGGATAGTGACATAGGAGAAGGTTTGGTAGGTAAGGATAGTGATATAGGAGAAGGGTTGGTAGGTAAGGATAGTGACATAGGAGAAGGTTTGGTAGGTAAGGATAGTGACAGGAGAAGGGTTGGTAGGTAAGGATAGTGACATAGGAGAAGGTTTGGTAGGTAAGGATAGTGACATAGGAGAAGGGTTGGTGGGTAAGGATAGTGACATAGGAGAAGATTTGGTAGGTAAGGATAGTGACATAGGAGAAGATATGGTGGGTAAGGATAGTGATATAGGAGAAGGTTTGGTAGGTAAGGATAGTGACATAGGAGAAGGTTTGGTAGGTAAGGATAGTGACATAGGAGAAGGTTTGGTAGGTAAGGATAGTGACATAGGAGAAGGGTTGGTAGGTAAGGATAGTGACATAGGAGAAGGTTTGGTAGGTAAGGATAGTGACATAGGAGAAGGGTTGGTAGGTAAGGATAGTGACATAGAAGAAGGTTTGGTAGGTAAGGATAGTGACAGGAGAAGGGTTGGTAGGTAAGGATAGTGACATAGGAGAAGGGTTGGTGGGTAAGTATAGTGACATAGGAGAAAGTTTGGTAGGTAAGGATAGTGACAACATAGGAGAAGATTTGGTAGGTAAGGATAGTGACATAGGAGAAGGTTTGGTAGGTAAGGATAGTGACATAGGAGAAGGTTTGGTAGGTAAGGATAGTGACATAGGAGAAGGGTTGGTAGGTAAGGATAGTGACATAGGAGGAGGTTTGGTAGGTAAGGATAGTGATATAGGAGAAAGGTTGGTAGGTAAGGGTAGTGACATAGGAGAAGGGTTGATGGGTAAGAATAGTGACATAGGAGAAGGTTTGGTAGGTAAGGATAGTGACATAGGAGAAGGGTTGGTAGGTAAGGAGAGTGACATAGGAGAAGGTTTGGTAGGTAAGGATAGTGACATAGGAGAAGGGTTGGTAGGTAAGGATAGTGACATAGGAGGAGGTTTGGTAGGTAAGGATAGTGATATAGGAGAAAGGTTGGTAGGTAAGGGTAGTGATATAGGAGAAGGTTTGGTAGGTAAGGATAGTGACAAGAGAAGGGTTGGCAGGTAAGGACAGTGACATAAGAGAAGGGTTGGCAGGTAAGAATAGTGATATAGGAGAAGGTTTGGTAGGTGAGGATAGTGACATGGGAGAAGGGTTGGTAGGTAAGGATAGTGACATAGGAGAAGGTTTGGTGGGTAAGGATAGTGATATAGGAGAAGGTTTGGTGGGTAAGGATAGTGACATAGGAGAAGGGTTGGCAGGTAAGGATAGTGACATAGGAGAAGGTATGGTGGGTAAGGATAGTGATATAGGAGAAGGTTTGGTAGATAAGGATAGTGACATAGGAGAAGGTTTGGTAGATAAGGATAGTGACATAGTAGAAGGGTTGGTAGGTAAGGATAGTGACATAGGGGAAGGTTTGGTAGGTAAGGATAGTGACATAGGAGAAGGGTTGGTAGGTAAGGATAGTGACATATGAGAAGGTTTGGTAGGTAAGGATAGTGACATAGGAGAAGGGTTGGTAGGTAAGGATAGTGACATAGGAGAAGGGTTGGTAGGTAAGGATAGTGACATAGGAGAAGGTTTGGTAGGTAAGGATAGTGACATAGGAGAAGGTTTGGTAGGTAAGGATAGTGACATAGGAGAAGGGTTGGTGGGTAAGTATAGTGACATAGGAGAAAGTTTGGTAGGTAAGGATAGTGACAACATAGGAGAAGATTTGGTAGGTAAGGATAGTGACATAGGAGAAGGTTTGGTAGGTAAGGATAGTGACATAGGAGAAGGTTTGGTAGGTAAGGATAGTGACATAGGAGAAGGGTTGGTAGGTAAGGATAGTGACATAGGAGGAGGTTTGGTAGGTAAGGATAGTGATATAGGAGAAAGGTTGGTAGGTAAGGGTAGTGACATAGGGGAAGGGTTGATGGGTAAGAATAGTGACATAGGAGAAGGTTTGGTAGGTAAGGATAGTGACATAGGAGAAGGTTTGGTAGGTAAGAATAGTGACATAGGAGAAGGGTTGGTAGGTAAGGATAGTGACATAGGAGAAGGTTTGGTAGGTAAGGATAGTGACATAGGAGAAGGGTTGGTAGGTAAGGATAGTGACATAGGAGGAGGTTTGGTAGGTAAGGATAGTGACATAGGAGAAGGTTTGGTAGGTAAGGATAGTGACATAGGAGAAGGGTTGGTAGGTAAGGATAGTGACATAGGAGGAGGTTTGGTAGGTAAGGATAGTGATATAGGAGAAAGGTTGGTAGGTAAGGGTAGTGACATAGGGGAAGGGTTGATGGGTAAGAATAGTGACATAGGAGAAGGTTTGGTAGGTAAGGATAGTGACATAGGAGAAGGTTTGGTAGGTAAGAATAGTGACATAGGAGAAGGGTTGGTAGGTAAGGATAGTGACATAGGAGAAGGTTTGGTAGGTAAGGATAGTGACATAGGAGAAGGGTTGGTAGGTAAGGATAGTGACATAGGAGGAGGTTTGGTAGGTAAGGATAGTGATATAGGAGAAAGGTTGGTAGGTAAGGGTAGTGATATAGGAGAAGGTTTGGTAGGTAAGGATAGTGACAAGAGAAGGGTTGGCAGGTAAGGACAGTGACATAAGAGAAGGGTTGGCAGGTAAGAATAGTGATATAGGAGAAGGTTTGGTAGGTGAGGATAGTGACATGGGAGAAGGGTTGGTAGGTAAGGATAGTGACATAGGAGAAGGTTTGGTGGGTAAGGATAGTGATATAGGAGAAGGTTTGGTGGGTAAGGATAGTGACATAGGAGAAGGGTTGGCAGGTAAGGATAGTGACATAGGAGAAGGTATGGTGGGTAAGGATAGTGATATAGGAGAAGGTTTGGTAGGTAAGGATAGTGATATAGGAGAAGGTTTGGTAGGTAAGGATAGTGACATAGGAGAAGGTTTGGTAGATAAGGATAGTGACATAGTAGAAGGGTTGGTAGGTAAGGATAGTGACATAGGGGAAGGTTTGGTAGGTAAGGATAGTGACATAGGAGAAGGGTTGGTAGGTAAGGATAGTGACATAGGAGAAGGGTTGGTAGGTAAGGATAGTGACATAGGAGAAGGTTTGGTAGGTAAGGATAGTGACATAGGAGAAGGTTTGGTAGGTAAGGATAGTGATATAGGAGAAGGTTTTGTAGGTAAGGATAGTGACATAGGAGAAGGGTTGGTAGGTAAGGATAGTGACATAGGAGAAGGTTTGGTAAGTAAGGATAGTGACATAGGAGAAGGGTTGGTAGGTAAGGATAGTGACATAGGAGAAGGTTTGGTAGGTAAGGATAGTGACATAGGAGAAGGGTTGGTAGGTAAGGATAGTGACATAGGAGGAGGTTTGGTAGGTAAGGATAGTGATATAGGAGAAAGGTTGGTAGGTAAGGATAGTGACATAGAAGGTCTAGTAGGTAAGGGTAGTGACATAGGGGAAGGTTTGGTAGGTAAGGATAGTGATATAGGGGAAGGTTTGGTAGGTAAGGTTAGTGGCTGGTAAGGTTAGTCCTTATAAATATATGGACTCATTGCTACATAAGGAAGCTCGGCTACACTGGTGGCCAATGCAGTGTTGGCTGGATCCAGGGTTCAGCGCCCTCTCGCCCCTCTCTCCCTAGCACTGAGTAACAGGGTGGCGGCTATAATTCTGCCTTGCTGCACTTCTAGAGAGCCCCAGATGCGATCGACCTTGCGTAGCAGATAATCCTCCGCCAGTACCTGCTGGAGAGCTAGCTGGAGATTTTCATTGCTAATTCAGTGAATGATGAGATTTGACTAAACACAAGGCAGAAATTCTGCAGCATAAGCAGCGGCCTGGCATTTGCCACAGCAGTATTTTCCCTGTGATAGCATTTATATGAATTCTTTCCATTTAATCAAGGATTCTATTGCCTCCTAATACAAGATGGTGATTGATGGGCTCTGCGTCTACAGATGGCGGCTTCTTCTTAAACACATGCAGAGATTTATTACTAAGTTTGCAGCTGTAAATTAACTACTTTGTTTTAATGGTTTGAAAAAGAAATGCAATATGCTGGTTTTAAGGCCTTACAATGGTGGGTGTCAGAGCCAGGGCGTAGCTATAAGGGGAGGGGAGGTGGGGGGCACATCTGGGTCCTAGTGCTGCAGGGGGTCCAAAGATACAGGCATTACAGATAGCACATGGTTTTGTGTATGTATCTATTTATGTGAGTGTATGTGTATCTATATGTGTATGTATCTATCTGTGAGTGTATGTGTGTGTATCTATATGTGTATGTATACACATATATCTAATAACTAATATCGAATCACATTATAGTCTATGGGAGAAAATTACTTGGGACCTGGAATTCAATATTCGACCACTAGGAGGTCACCAAGTGCCCAATGACACCTCAGGAAATGATGCCAACACCTCTGGATGCATCTGGGACAGCAGGGGAAGCATGCCAGGCTGCACCTAACACTAGTGGTGAGCGGCGCCAACATCACAATTTTCCCAAGTGTACGCCGAAGATTCACAAACAAATTATGAACGTAAAGTAGAAGCGTACGTTTCAGTCTAGCAGTACGCACTTGTGTACGTATCAGGTCAGGTGCAGTGTAAAATACGGAATAATGAAAATTGACGATAACTACAAGTCAGTAGTAGCAAGATAACAGCTATTATCCCGCAATCACAGCATACAGCCATATACCGGATATATAAATATTTTTACAACAATAAAATTAAAGGGCTGGTCAATGCCTTTACAGGACGCAGACTGCGCAAATCAGTAGTAGCAAGATAAAGTAGATGTCTGACCACACTGCCTGTCTCACAACAGCTTTTAAATCTCTGTTTTTTATACTTTTATCCCTAACAAGGGCTTTTGGGGGTCCCTTCCTACCTAACTTCACCTAAAAGCTTTCTCTCCCTGGTATACAGTCTGTCCCTCTAGTTCCAACAAGCAAGTGACGCGAATCTGAAATCCCCTATTCTTATATTCAGGAGGTGACATGGTTTAGCCAGCCAATCACAGTTAGAGTTTTTTTTTAATGTCCTGCCTGTTCCTAGAGCCTGTCCCTCCCCCTGCATGTTTATTGGCTGGATAAAAGCGCCAGGGGGTGTGGGAGGGCGAATCGAATTTTACTGCGTTTTTGTTAAAATATTCAAACGCAATCAAATAGCACGAATAACATACTATTCGATCGAATACTATTCGCACAAAGTGATGGCCTGTGACCAGTGGCAAAGCTACCATGGAGGCAGACCACACGACTGCTATAGAGCCCATATGGCAGGGGTCCCACCAGCTAAACGTGGTTTGCCTCCATGGCTCACAGCACCCACTGGCAGAGCAGAGAGCACCTCCAGCCACAAGAGTCCCCTCCACGCGATGTACATACTGACATGACTCGGCAGTCCCTCGTTGTTCCGTTCTCCCAGCTCCCCATCACACTAGTGACGTCACTTGGGTGCCAGGGGGTCTGGGAGAATAGAATACTGCAGGACTGGTTTGGCCACCGGGTCATGTGTGTATATTCATCATGTTTAGGGACCCATACAGGTTTCACAGGGCCCCGTACATTTTCTTGCTATGGGGCCCCATGAATCCTAGCTACACCTCTGCTTGTGACTCACACTAAGGGACGACCGCGTTGAGTTTCGCAACAACCAGACAAGTAATAATTAGCAGAGCTGAGACCGTTTACTTGCTGAGTGATGGAGAGGATAAACTTCCGGGGACCTTGTTGCACTTTGGCAATTTTTCAGCATCAACCAGAGACCCGGAATCTGCCGGCGACGTGGAGCGAAGTCAATTCCGGGAACTAACTCCTGAAGATCGGCTCCAATCTTGGGCTGGACTGACGTGTTTTTGCTTTGTAAACAAACAATGCCGGCTGGAGCAGTAATAAGAGATACTGTGCTAGCGGCTAAAGGGCCGCCATGGCTCAGCCTGTGGTCTTGTGCCTCATTACACCGTCTGCCAGTGTATTATAACTGTCTAATGAACAGACCTTTGTGTATCATTACTTACTGCTCGCAACATTGATTTGTCATTTCGTGTTCATTGCTTTATCTCTTTATTTTCCCACCATGTTGTTTGACGGATGTATAATTATAGTCGTGCTCCAGGTGACGGCAGAACTTAATTATAATTGTGGCCGTTCGCATCATGTTAACGGTGTAGAAACCTGAGCGCATGGGCAAATGAGAGGGAGAATATGATTAACCCCTTTAAGGGGGGTTCCAAAATTATAATATTGATGGTCGATCCTAAAAGGGGTTATAATACAATTAAGTTATCTTCTATCCACAGGATAAGGGATGGGTGAGGGTTCGACTGCTAGAACTTCAACGAATCAGAGAACGGAGGTCATTTGTGCCTGGAATGACTAAAGGAGTAGTACCCATACTCAGTTACTATAGGACCTCCAAACGTAACCAAGTTTAGCACTCACTGCAATATTCAGAAGCCCCATAATAATGAATGGAGTGGGGAGCTGAGCATGCCCGCTGTCACTCTGTTCATCCATTGACATCTATTCTTGTGATCATTAGTATTCCCAGACTCCCACAAACCAAATAACTTTTGATCTTGAAGAAACCCCTTTAAGACCATAGACCCCATACCAGGATATATGCACATTATAATGTCAGGAAGGTCAGATGGAGTTGAGCCTACTCCATACATGACATGTGACCGCCGTGTAATACAGCTGACACCCACTGGTAGTGACGGAGATCGAAGATAACTACTATTGCAGCCACATTTAATAGCAACCACAGACAGCAGGTGAGATAGTGGCTGACAGTCCTCTCTGTTGGGTGGTCAGATGGCCACTCGTGGCTTAGTGAAGGCCTTAAGGCCTACTATCTAAGTCTTGCTAGTATACTAGTAGACTCCTAGATAAGACTCTTCCTTTTGTTTGATAGATATAAGAAGGCTGGGCCATGTTTCTTTAGAGACTTGGATCCATCTGACTGGCCATGTTTCTAAACAAAGATCTGGATCCATCTGACCGGCCATGTTTCTCTACAGAGATCTGGATCCATTTGACCGGCCATGTTTCTCCACAAAGCTCTGGATCCATCTGACCGGCCATGTTTCTTTAGAGACCAGGATCCATCTGACTCGCCATGTTTCTCCACAGAGATCTGGATCCTTCTGACCGGCCATGTTTCTCCACAGAGATCTGGATCCATCTGACCGGCCATGTTTCTCCACAGAGATCTGGATCTATCTGACCGGCCATGTTTCTCCACAGAGATCTGGATCCATCTGACAGCCATGTTTCTCCACAGAGATCTGGATCCTTCTGACCGGTCATGTTTCTCTACAGAGATCTGGATCCATCTGACCGGCCATGTTTCTCCACAGAGATCTGGATCTATCTGACCGGCCATGTTTCTCCACAGAGATCTGGATCCATCTGACCGGCCATGTTTCTCCACAGAGATCTGGATCCATCTGACCGGCCATGTTTCTCCACAGAGATCTGGATCCATCTGACCGGCCATGTTTCTCCACAGAGATCTGGATCCATCTGACCGGCCATGTTTCTCCACAGAGATCTGGATCTATCTGACCGGCCATGTTTCTCCACAGAGATCTGGATCCATCTGACCGGCCATGTTTCTCCACAGAGATCTGGATCCATCTGACCGGCCATGTTTCTCCACAGAGATCTGGATCCATCTGACCAGCCATGTTTCTCCACAGAGATCTGGATCCTTCTGACCGGTCATGTTTCTCTACAGAGATCTGGATCCATCTGACCGGCCATGTTTCTCCTCAGAGATCTGGATCTATATGACCGGCCATGTTTCTCCACAGAGATCTGGATCCATCTGACCTGCCATGTTTCTCCACAGAGATCTGGATCCATCTGACTGGCCATGTTTCTCCACAGAGATCTGGATCCATCTGACCGGCCATGTTTCTCCACAGAGATCTGGATCCATCTGACCAGCCATGTTTCTTTGCAAAGATCTGGATCCATCTGACCAGAACAATTAACTAGAAATAGAAGTGGAGTCAGATTAATAAACAAGGATGACCCAAACTTCTACCCAATGGTATTCTTCTATATTTCCCAGTAACCAGTAGCGTTGAGCGGACTTGTTGAACTGTTTAATGCTCGCAATTTGAATACCGGTGGCTGAAGAAGTTGGATGCTGCCCTAGAGAGTCCCGGAAAATATGGATACTGCCATAGTCTATATGCTGTATCCATGTTTTCCTAGAAGCCCTAGGGCGGCATCCAACTTCTAACTTCTCCAGCCGTCGGGAGTCATATTGGCTCAACACTAGTAACCATCATTTTCTAGAATATGCCATACAGCCTCATATACATTGCATTTTTTTTATCCTGTAGACCCCTTTTAATGGATTCTCTCGATAGACATAGATCATTTTCCATTCCCCTCCGTCTCTTTATTTCCTGAAGGTAACTAAAGAGCAATCTGTCGCCTGGCATATAAAATACAGCATCCAATCTAGATTCAGGGGTGATTTCTGATCTATTCCTCTATGTTGCTCTGTTTGCTTGAACACGGCCAAAGGAGTTGTATGGTGGGGGGGGGGGGGATGTGGCTGTTTCTTAATCTCTTTCCGCACCACTTATTCTCATCATTCCAATTCTCCCCGCATAAATTAACTTTATCTCTATGAGTAAATATATGATTTTCAAGCATGGAAAGAGGGAAAAAAAAAAAAAAAGGCCGACGGGTACCATCCTGTGCTCCGCCGCGCGGCTCTACTTCAGCAGCTGATATAGTTTGGAATTAATATAGCTTATATCCATTAACCCCTTGCTGCAGGCTGTCCCTGGCATTACTGCAAAACACATTTACAGCCCCTCCAGCGGAAAAAGGATTTAAGTAGAAATACAGCGGGACTCATTGAAGTCGAATGATGGCACCTCAGCCCGGTAAGTCGCCATCCGTCTTCTCTAACCGCTCTGACACATTTATTTTTATTGCTATTATGTTTTCAAACTTATTTTCCAGTTTTAACAAGATGTAAGAATCTAGAAACAGTGAAAATACTGTAGGGGGAAGCTGGTGGGGGCGCTGCGGCGATGATTGCGTCCAACGCAGAGACGTGATGGAAACGTTGTAACCGGAGGGGATGGAGAAGGTGAATCTATCAGAAATACAGGCGAGGAGACGGGGCTGGGATTAGAGAAGGAGCAAGTCTGCTGGATGAAATGGTGAGGACGTGGGTGTGAGGGCACATGGCTGGGCCTAATGTCCGCCTGTGTCTGTGGCCTATGAAGGGATCAGAACAAAGAAACGGCCACAACAATGTAACTGGGCTAATATAGCATGGTATAAAATGGCCAAATAAAACCTCCATACTGGGCTGAAGAAACATTACCTATAGAAAACCTCTCTACTGTGAGGAACTAACTACTATACACTACACGCAGAAAACCTCTGTACTGTGCTGAAATCACAGTGCTATACAGTACACATATAAAACCTCCATAGTGTGCTGAAATCAGAGTGCTATACAGTACACATATAAAACCTCCATAGTGTGCTGAAATAACAGGGCTGTATAGTACACATATAAAACCTCCATAGTGTGCTGAAATCACAGTGCTATACAGTACACATATAAAACCTCCATACTATGCTGAAATAACATTGCTATACAGTACACATATAAAACCTCCATACTATGCTGAAATAACGGTGCTATACAGTACACATGTCAAACCTCCATACTGTGCAACATTACTGATATAAAACTGCTTTGCTGTGATGAAATAACTACTATATAACCTACCATATACTATATACTTACTACATAAAACCTCCATACAGGACTGAAGCAGGACTGAATCACCTATATATAACCTCCATAGAGGGCTGAACTAACTACTATACAGTACACAAATAAAACCTCCATAGTGTACTGAAATAACAGTACTATATAATATACATATAAAACATCCACACTATGCTGAAATAACAGTGCTATACAGTACACATATAAAACTTCCATAGTGTGCTGAAATAACATTGCTATACAGTACTCATATAAAACCTCCATACTATGCTGAAATAACAGTGCTATACAGTACACATATAAAAGCTCTATACTATGCTGAAATATCAGTGCTATACAGTACACATATAAAACCTCCATAGTGTGCTGAAATAACAGTACCATACAGTACACATATAAAACCTCCATTGTGTGCTGAAATAACAGTACCATACAGTACACATATAAAACCTCCATACTATGCTGAAATAACAGTACCATACAGTACACATATAAAACCTCCATACTATGCTGAAATAACAGTGCTATACAGTACACATATAAAACCTCCATAGTGTGCTAAAATAACAGTACCATACAGTACACATATAAAACCTCCATACTATGCTGAAATAACAGTACCATACAGTACACATATAAAACCTCCATACTATGCTGAAATAACAGTGCTATACAGTACACATATAAAACCTACATAGTGTGCTAAAATAACAGTGCTATACAGTACACATATAAAACCTACATTGTGTGCTGAAATAACATTGCTATACAGTACTCATATAAAACCTCCATACTATGCTGAAATAACAGTGCTATACAGTACACATATAAAACTTCCATAGTGTGCTGAAATAACAGTGCTATACAGTACTCATATAAAACCTACATAGTGTGCTGAAATAACAGAACTATATAATATACATATAAAACCTCTGTAGTGTGCTAAAATAACAGTGCTATATAGTATACATATAAAACCTTCACACTATGCTGATATAACAGTACTCTATAGAACACATAGAAAACCTCCATACTAGGCTGAAATAACAGTACACATAGAAAACCTCCATAGTGTGCTGAAATAACAGTACTATACAATGCACATATAAAACCCCAATATAGCGGGCAAATAACACCTCCATACCATACAGGACTAAAATAACATTATCTGTCTTTAAAAAAAAACATCCTTCATAGTGTGTTGAAATAAAAGTACTATACAGTACACATATAAAACCTCCAAACGGTCCTGAAATAAAAGTACTATACAGTACACATATAAAACCTCCAAACGGTGCTGAAAAGACGGTGGTACACAGTGGCCAAGTAAAACCTTCACACAGTGCTGAGTATGGCACAGTAGCCACAGTAGCCAACCTGGCTGTATGTCAGCACACATCCTGGGATGGTGCTGTAGTGCAGCACATCACTTAGGGGCCCCCGCTGGATGGGAGGATCCCCGATAGGCTCCTGAACGATGTGCTGCACTGCAGTGCCATTTCACAGAGTATACGATGATGTGGACGGGAGTATTGGGCCCAGGGCGATCTAAGTTATCTCTGATCCCAACCACCACTGGCAGGTGTCAGCTCAATAAGACAGGCGACACTTGTCCAGTATGGTGCAGATTCAGCTCTTGTATACATGCCTGTATTATAATAACCATCCAAACTTCCGTTCAGTAACATATAACGTAAAAAACGGAGTTAGACATTAGAGAGAAACTATCAGCAGGTTAGACAAATACAACCTGCTGATATGTCCCTATTGCACAGGAGACGCTGAGGAGGAAGGTATGTATGGGGGACCCTACTACAGGGGGGATGTATACAGCATGGGAAAGAAATTCGGAGGTGGAGGGAGGTATACGGTATGGGGGGCCTTCCACCTTGGCGCCGTTGCAGTGCAGTTATTAGTTTGCTCCGCAGTATGGTAATGTGATGACGTGGTACGAGCCCCCTAAACTTTTATTGCACCTGAATACCTGAACTCCCTCGGGATTACCTTGTCCATGCCAGGAACCTCTCTACAAAGTGCTGGGCAGTTACCTCAGGAGTCATAGCAACTGACCCCAGTGGAACAAAGGTACGGAAAGCCTATGTATTACACTGCGCAGTGCAGGACGACTGGGAAGTCTCGGAAGTCTGTTTAGCCCAGATAACAAGGCCTGTGGCTCATACTACCCACCTAGGACGGGTGTCCCACAACTAGGGGGCCGAAGGCGGTCAGACTAGAGTCTATACGTGAGTACAAGTGTTCTCTATATCTTTCTCTTCTACTTCAGTCACACTGTTCCAGGTAGAGTACATGTGTACATGGGACAAGGCCCCTCAGACACCCCCCTTCTACTCTCTCTTCTTAAAAGCACCTTGTCTCTACCTCAACCACAAGCATCTAAGTAACTTGCAAGATTATACTGTTGTATTGCGCTAAACTGTATTCCTACCATTGTATTTTTCTGTATAGAACTAAATTCTTCCAAGTAAGCCGTTCTATTTTTATTCTAAGTATTGGACTCTGGCCTATCCTTACGCACCGGCACCCACACACACATGTATACTTGGGTTAACCTTTCTGTGCTGCTGCGCTACCAACTGTCCGGGGTGGGTCCTATACCACTCCAGACTACCATGACAAGTGCCCCAGTGACCCTAGACCCACTCAGTTACCACACCACCGTACCAGCTGACCCAACAGGGAGACCACCAAAACTTCCCTCAGCCCCGCGCAACACAGTAAAACCATTAGGAGAATTGCCCGCTTCCATAGCGCCAATCTGGCCCACCCCATAATTAGAGAGTGGTGGACCAAGGGCGGATCGGCACTATGGGGGCGGGCAAATGACTAACTGCACCAGAACGGCACAGAAGAGGAAAGTAAGAGACATACCTTCCTCCTCGGCGTCTCCTGCGCAGGCCATCAGCAAGTTAGATTCCTCTAACCTGCTGATAGTTCCCCTTTAAGCGGTGGCGGTGGCTTCCATAGACTATAAAGCGTGATTGAAGACGAACACGACTAAACCATCTCATTCCCTCAACCCTACATAAAACACTAGGAGAATGAGCGATCTGCTCCCCGGGGAGATTCCTCCAAGTAGGATGTGTTGAGTTTTTACTGGCGAGGAGAAGCAATATAGATTGTAGGTGATTACAAGCGGCGGCTCTCGAACAATGTGCCAGATATATACAATCAAACCGTCCATTGAGGCATGGAGCTACAATAGAAAGGCAATCACGGCGGAAAGCAATGCGCCAACAATACAATTTGAAATCCATTTGAAAGGCAAACTGTAGTCACTGAGACTTCTAAGGGTGAACGGCTTGGAAACTCATTATCCATATTGGCGGTGGATCCCAAGACACTGACGTGTTTATCCGGGTAGACTTTTTTTTTTTTTTTTTGCGGCTGGAGGCAAAAATCTATTTACTTGTTTGTTCTTACACTAAGTTTAGGATTCATCAATATTCTATTTAGAGGTAACACGTGTGAGTATTTATCTGCTGACATGGGCCGCAAACACAAAGATCCCATCGCCGTCCCCCATATTGGATTGGAGTTGCTTGTCTTTAGACGTGGCCGTTGTCCCGAAGGTCTTCACAGCGACAATGATGAGTCCAGTCATCCGCGCCGTATTACACCTTTAAGAGCGCCATCTTCAGCTCTCATTGCTTTTCGCTTCCTATCAGGGATGAACATTCACTTATATTATAAAGTAATAATAGCTGTCACTCCTAAAGATCTATCCCAGGAGGCCCCTATAGATTATAGATGTATACAATATATATACCTATCCTGGGCCTATCAGTGGGAGGGATCTCTATACTTTTGTTCATCCTGATCCTGCTGGTTCATGTATACAATTAATATGCATACATTTTTAACCCCATTCCTGCTTATACGGTTTATAGAAGAATGCTTGTGACTTCTGCGTAATCCATGATTTCCAATGTCACAATGAGTACTTGCACGCTCTTCCGAAAATAAGACCTACCCTGAAAACAAGACCTAGCGTTGTTTTGCTGGCTTTTTGGAGTAGGCTTGAAATATGAGCTCTAGTCTATAAGTAGGGGCTAGTTATTCAGCAGACCAGATCCCCGATACTAAGTGGCTGAGCATCAATCAGTTCCAGACTATACAGTATGGGGAACAAGTACAGAGGGGGAGGGAGGTATATAGTATGGGGGGGCTACAGAGGTGGGGAGGGAGGTATACAGTATGGGGGGGGGGACTACAGAGGGGGAAGGAAGGTATACAGTATGGGGGGGAGGGAGGTATACAGTATGGGGGAACAACTACAGAGAGGGGAGGGAGGTATACAGTATGGGGGAACAACTACAAAGGGGGAGGTAGGTATATAGTATGGGGGGACTACAGTATGGGGGGGACTAAAGAGGGGGAAGGAGGTATACACTATGGGGGAACAAGTACAGAGGAGGGAGGGAGGTATACAGTATGGGGGAACTACTACGGAGGGGGAGGGAGGTATACACTATGGGGGAACAACTACAGAGGGGGAGGGAGGTATACAGTATAGGGGGGAAGGAGGTATACAGTATGGGGGGAGGGAGGTATACAGTATGGGGGAACAACTACAGAGGGGAGAGGGCTGTATACAGTATGGGGGGAACAACTACAGAGGGGGGAGGGAGGTATACAATATGGGGGAAGAACTACAAAGAGGGAAGGAGGTATACAGTATGGGGGGGAACAACTACATGCAGTGTCCCAGAACAGCCATTCTTATGCTCATATTTTTATTGTGGCTAGTTCTGTTCTGGAAGGCTGTGGTCCACTGCAAACTGCGTGTATTGTTTCAACCTTCTCAGTATTCAGGTCTGCCATTTCAGTCATTTATTGCATGTGTATTCAGGTATCAGTGTCTAAAGGTATTATGTCGCCTCCTAGTGTTCAAGGATGGTACTCCTCATGTATATTCCTCTGTATATGCCTAATGGTGTGATGATGCAATGGCTGGATGTCACGTGACTGTGCCCTGCTTCCATGGTAACACCAATGGTCATCGAGCTTTTGGCTGGGTTACCATGTGACTTCCTGTGCTGCCTCAGTCTATTCCCTACCATCAAGGGGATAGGTTGTCTGTTAGTCCTCTCTCTCCCTGCAAAAGAGAGAGGCCTGCGTGTGCTCTGCTGCTCCAGTCCACTGGCTGTGTTCCTGTCTCAAGTCTCAAGATTCTCACCTGGGTGTCGATTCTTCAGTCATTCTTCAGTTCCTCTCATCATCATCTTCTCTAATCATCAACAGCAAGTATTTCATTCAAGTCTCATTCCACCCAGCATCTCAGCTTCAGTTTCACTACTACTCCCATCATTCAGCACGCTACTCTCACAGCCTATTGCAGCATCACCCATTACTCTGCTTTATTCAAGATTGCCTTATTCCCGGTTGCATCCGGAGAGACTGTTGCTACTAGTTACCACCGTTACAATAAATATACAACTGCCGTTGTTTCTGAACCTTGGCATTGGTGTGATAATTGGTGCCCTGACTAAGGACATCGAAGAATCACATGCCCAGTATTCCCGCATGGTCAGGAGCCCGGTTTCCAGCTGTATCACCCTCGTGCCTACACCGTGACCACATTATCCTACAGCTGCCCCGGTTCCTGCACCCTCACAACATCTGCACTCCGGAAGTGGCCCCCAGGGGCCAGGGCGTTGCATACAGAGGGGGAGGGAGGTATACTGTATGGGGGGAGGGAGGTATACAGTATGGGGGGTACAACTACAGAGGGGGAGGGAGGTATACAGTTTGGGGAACAACTACAGAGGGGGAGGGAGGTATACAGTATGGGGGGGAGAGAGGTATACAGTATGGGGGGGAGGGAGGTATACAGTATGGGGGGGGCAACTACAGAGGGGGAAGGGAGGTATACAGTATGAGGGAACAACTACAGAGGAGGGAGGGAGGTTTACAGTATGGGGGGGGACAACTACAGAGGTGGGAGGGAGGTATACAGTATGGGGGGAACATGTACAGAGGTGGGAGGGAGGTATACCGTATGGGGGGGAGGAAGGTATACAGTATGGGGGGAGGGAGGTATACAGTATGGGGGGACAACTACAGAGGGGGGAGGGAGGTATACAGTATGGGGGGGAACAACTACAGAGGGGGAGGGAGGTATACAGTATGGGGGGAGGGAGGTATACAGTATCGGGGGGACAACTACAGAGGGGGAGGGAGATATACAGTATGGGGGAACAACTACAGAGGGGGAGGGAGGTATACAGTATGGGGGAACAACTACAGAGGTGGGAGGGAGGTATACAGTATGGGGGGGAACAACTACAGAGGTGGGAGGGAGGTATACAGTATGGGGGGAAAAACTACAGAGGGGGGAGGGAGGTATACAGTATGGTGGAACAACTACAGAGAGGGGAGGAAGGTATACAGTATCCGGGGACAACAACAGAGGGGGAGGGAGGTATACAGTATGTGGGAACAACTACAGAGGGGGAGGGAGGTATATAGTATGGTGGAACAACTACAGAGAGGGGAGGAAGGTATACAGTATCCGGGGACAACAACAGAGGGGGAGGGAGGTATACAGTATGTGGAAACAACTACAGAGGGGGAGGGAGGTATATAGTATGGGGGCCTGACTACAGAGGGAGGGGGAGGTATACAGTATGGGGGAACAACTACAGAGGGGGAGGGAGGTATACAGTATGGGGGGGACAACTACAGAGGGGGAGGGAGGTATATAGTATGGGGGCCTGACTACAGAGGGAGGGGAAGGTATACAGTATGGGGGAACAACTACAGAGGGGGAGGGAGGTATACAGTATGGGGGGGACAACTACAGAGGGGGAGGGAGGTATACAGTATTGGAGAAGTATTACAGAGGGGGAGGGAGGTATACAGTATGGGAGAAGTATTACAGAGGGGGAGGGAGGTATACAATATGGGGGAAGAATTACAGAGGGGGAGGGAGGTATACAGTATGGGGGGGACAACTACAGAGGGGGAGGGAGGTATACAGTATGGGAGAAGTATTACAGAGGGGGAGGGAGGTATACAGTATGGGGGGGACAACTACAGAGGGGGAGGGAGGTATACAGTATGGGAGAAGTATTACAGAGGGGGAGGGAGGTATACAGTATGGGAGAAGTATTACAGAGGGGGAGGGAGGTATACAATATGGGGGAAGAATTACAGAGGGGGATGGAGGTATATAGTATTGAGATTTGAGACGTGAGGTCTCAGGCCTGCTTAGCCATTCAATAGCAGAGGCGAGACACCGCTACAGCCGCTAAATATAACCTGAGTGCCGCGATGCAGGCGACAGTGCTGGAGCATGGAGGTAAATGGGTGTAATTGTTTTCACCCCCCTTTCCTGGCGATTGTTAAAAAGGGGTCCCAGCCAGAGTGACACATTAAAGGGAAAGCAACCTCCTAAAGAGTAACCTCTCCTTTTGGAGAGTTCTCTGACTGGTAAAATCTCCAGTCATCTTCTAAGGCTTCTTATTAAAGCTACCTCCAAACGTTGGCATCTGAGAGCTGCTTTGCATATTCTTCTTCCCAGAATTCCCAGTGGAGCATAAATAGTCTGTATAGTAAGTCCAGTACATTAAGTCCCTGTGTCAGGGAGAAGCAATAACTTTTTGGTCCCACTGTATCTGGAGGCGTCCATTGGCTTGGTCACTGTATACTAGATCAGCTTCCGGCAGGGACACTGTATATAGGCTTTAGCTCTGTATGAATAGGCCATCTTTAGCTATGGGCCCTTATTGCACCGGGGTCTCAATGTGTCATTGAATAATGTTGCCTAGAATATGATAAGTAGAAGATAAGCGGAGCAAAGTGTCGGCAAAGTTATCCAACATTAGATGTAGATTTAGGCAGTGACGGCCAGAAGTGGAGCGGTAATTTAATTTCCTGCTATAAAACTTCTTGGGAGTCTTTGTCGGAATGAGCCCCATCAGGATAATAACAGGTTTGTCTTCATTCCGGCTCATATTAGCATTTTTTTTTTTTCGAGTAATATTTTAAATGAGATTTCTCTACCTTAAATCTCAACTCTACAATTTCTCAAACCATTATAAATGCCAAACCAATTTATAAAGCCCCTTTAATTTCATGCCCTGTACATCTCATCCTGGGGGTGTCACGTAACAACATCCAAGGACTTTAATTGCTCGTTGGAGGAAGAATCTTAAGCATTTCCAAGTGTGAGAAATATCGAATTCAGGAATTTAAGATAAATACATGATGTTTATTTATATCGGGCAGGATGACCTGGAAGATGCGGCGTGACAGGTAGCGTCCGCCTTTCATCAAATCGTTTCATATCTGGAAGAATCTGACTGTGCAAATCCATTAGATACATTTTTCACTCAATAGAACCATAATTATCACTGGAAGGACCTGATCGCCTGATGGAAAGCGGCCAATTAAGCTTAATTGTGAGCGGTTCTGGGGCCGGATCGGATCACTCTTGTGTAAGTCCGGCCGCTCGAGCCATGAAGTCAATTTCTCTGATTCAACGTGACATTTCAGTAATTTTTACGTCTTCATTTGCTGTTTATAGCCAAGACAAATGTTATAGAACAATACATAACATAATGGAGTTTCTCCCCTAGAAGCACGGACCTAGGTAGGGGAGTACAGGCTTTTTTATTTGTTTGCCACCCTGGCAGTATATGAAGTTTTTTGAGTGTCCAAATAACCAATTTAAAGGGTTATTCCGATTTAAAGGGAATCTGTCACTAGGTTTATGCTGCCTTAAATGAAGGCAGCATAAACTAGAGATATAAATGCTGAAACCTAATATGCAGGTGAATAAAATTCTTTCCACACCCCTCCCCCCAGCTGCTGATTGAAAGTTGCTGCCTATACACAGCGCGATCATATAACTGCCAATCAGCAGCTGGTGGGCAGAGTGTGCTGGTGCTCATGAATATCCAAGACTACTGAGCTCATGCACATAATGGAGAGGACTACTTTTTGTCCATGTTATTTAGCCACCCTGATATAGGACAGCATCAACCTGCTGGCAGAGTCTCTTTAAATTTCGAAGAAAAAAAGACATCCGGCATCACTTTAATACAAAGCCACATCTATTATTGTTAGGTTCTCAAATTAACTAGACACTATGGGTGAGATTTATTAAAAGGCGAAAATGCCTTTTTTTGACGCAGATGGGCCAGATTGGCGGAAAATATGGTCTTTTTGCGGCTATTTTTTTCCGCATCGGGCCAATCTGCGACACCTTTGCCAGTGGGGCTAGGAGGAGGCGTTACGGGGGGTGCGGCTGCACGCAGAGGGGACGCAGCCTCAGCTTGCACCGCATTTATCATTTTTCCGGGGGGGGGGGGGGAATTATACCGAAACCTATGCCAGCTCTGAGCTGGCGTAGGTTTCAAATTTTTTGCACAGACGGCTACATAAACCCTCTGAGCTGCGGAGCTGCGGAGACATTTGTAAGCCCGGCGTAAAAAACGCCGGACTTCATAAATGTCCCCCTTTTTTGCAACAACAATGGGGTGCTTTCTACTTGTTTAGATATAAGTGTAACAATCTGTGTCAATATAGATGAAAAGAGCAAGCGGAACTCACAAATGTGCAGCCGGAAGAAGTGCCAGTTAGGCTCAAAACAGGCAGTAGCTGACTCACACTCACAGCGCAGCGCTCTCTCTCCCTCTGCTATGCACCTAAAACTGCACCGAAAAAAATAAAGACTGTGAACACAAAGAAACGGTGAGTACGATATAGGGGGCAAGTATGAGATTGTGGGGGGGGTCCAACCTCCAAGAATCTGCAGATTGGCACCTCAGCTCCTTTGTTTTGAATATAGCTGCGGGATGGCACGTGACCCACAGCTCCATTCATTCTTTATGGAGCTGCCAGAAAGGTTGAGTGCTGTACTTGGCATTCTATGGCGGCTCCATAGACAATGAATGACCCGCAGCTCCATTTATTGTGGATAGGGGACAAGTATGTTTAAATCGTCAAACCCCTTTAACACTCTTTCTTATACAGTAGCACGGCAACCTTGATGGTTACAATTCTTAGATGATACACAACTAACACTTCATGGTTACAGTCACACTAGGTTGTTTTCTGAAATACAACAGTTCTGAAATACAACACTAACTTAAAGGGGTTGTCCAGCAAGGTCCTGGTTTTCGAAATATCCAGGGAGGGGATGGGTGAAAAAAAATAACATTCACTTATCTCCCTCACTCCCCCTCTGCCGCCCGCATTCCACCATTCCGGCCCTCGGTTTGCGGCGGATTCCAGGGTTTGAGATGTGACGTTGCAGGCGGCTCCGCCATTGAGTGACAGAGGAGGGACACCCCTACACCGCTACTCAGTGGGCTTGCAACATTTCACCATCGTGACTTATCTCCTATTGCAACAATAAACTCTTGGACTTTATTCCATTGTGGGGGGTCCCACTAGTCCAGATGGTGGCATGACCGTTAAGGCGATCTACACACACAGTATTTTGCTCAATATTTCTTTCAGTATTTTTTTAACCAAAAGCAAGTGTGGGTTGAAAACACAGAAAGGCTTTGTTCCCACAACTTCCTTTTTTTTTTTTTTTTGGGCCGTTTTTACTTGGCATCTGTCATTTAAAAGTAAATAATGATGGACACCCAGTAAAAACGGCCAAAAAACAATGTAAAATAACTGCAGTCCAGTAAAAACACTGCCCAAACTGTGCAAACTGTGTCCCACTTATGATTTTGGCTGCAGACACTGACCAGAATACTGTGTGTGAACATGGCCTAATGGTTACATTGTACATGTAAATATTCTTACAATGTGAGCAAGGACTGCTGTTTCTCCATAGACTTTAATGTAGCACATTATTAGCTTCAAAATCCTGGAGTGTTTGGAGTGTGTGAACATAGCCTTTAAGGTTCCTTAGAACAGTCATGGGTTAGCATGAAGGTAGTAGTGGCATTGCAAGGAATGGAGTGAAGAGTTGTCACCAGGAAAGGGGTCCAGAACGAGACAGCTAAGGTCAGGATCAGAAATAATGTCAGGAACATGGGAAAAAGAGCCAGGATAAACCTCACACGTCAGACAACGCATGGTGAGATGAGCCCCTTTAAATAGGCCGCCATTCCTGACATCTTCAGAATCTGGTGTCCTAGCAACCATCCAGAGCACCCATAGCAGATGAGCGTCACACCCAACCGTGAGGCCCGTAGTGATGTCCGGGAGCTGAAGCAGAAAGGGGGATATATATGGCTCTGTCTTATAATAACATTCTCTCTGTTGCCCATAGCAACCAATCACAGCTCAGCGTTCATTTTACTGTAAGAACTGAAAGCGCACATGTGATTGGTTGCTATGGACAGCAGAGAACCTAACTGTATAGCAGCAAAGTGTCTCTGGTTGCCTAGCAACCCGATAAGCGCTGGCCCATTTTCTATCTATCGTAGCCATACACCTTAAATGACTGACAGCTAAATATTCAGTTATGTCTCTTGCCCACCACAGAAACCTATGACATTTTTTCATTCTAATTTTTGTATATTTTGTCCTTCAAAAGGATGTTTAAATGAAATATACAAAAATTACAGAAAAATGTAATAAGTGAACCAGGCATCCTCTGCTCTGCCAAACAGGGAGCGCCTGGTTAAAGGGGTTATCCAGCGCTACAAAAACATGGCCACTTTCCCCCTACTGTTGTCACCCATTTGGGTGGGGTTTTGAAACTCAGTTCCATTGAAGTAAATGGAGTTTAATTGCAAACCGCACCTGAACTGGAGACGAGAGGGGGAAAAGTGGCCATGTTTTTGCAGCGCTGGATAACCCCTTTAAATGCTCAAGTCTCCCATTGATTTCAATGGACTTTGTTACACGAGTGGAGCACTCAAGCTTCAAAAAAAAAAACTTGATTCAAGTGACGAACTCTTGAGCATTTTAGTCTCGCTCAACACTAGTCACGATGCTACCCTGTTAACACAGGGGCCACTTATACTACGGAAAACAGGCGGAACCCCCGTCCACAGACTCCGCTAGCAGATAGCAGGCGGGATTCTGAGTGGAGTCCGCAGGCAGGGGTTCTGCTCGGAATTTCCGCCTGTTTTCCATAGTGTGAATGGGCCCTTAAAGGGATTATCCCACAAAATCAAGTATAGGGAATAACTAACAGATCATGGGGCGGGTGGACCAACCACAATCTCAACAAACCCTGATCTCACATGTGCACCACCTTTTCCATTCATTCTATATGGGAGCCACTGAAGATGGCCGAGAACAACACTCATCTATCTCCAGTGAGTCCCATAAAGGATAAATGGAGCAGTGGTCACGCATGAGCATGGCCGCTCCATCCAGCAGGGGGAGTCGGGCCCCATTCTTGCTTTTATGGGGATTCCCATTAGTCATACCCCAATACCACCAAAACAAAGTCCCTGCCCCCAACAAAAAGAACCCAATCAAACTGTATGGCCAATAACCATGTGACAGCTCTGTAATGTATCCCCATTACAACAGGCTTTGGGTATTGTTGGAAAGTTTTGAAAACTTCAAAGAGTTTTATTTTTGTACTAAACTATTTGTTCAGGTCACAGAACGGAAACCGAGTGACTGAGCGCAGAACAATGAGCTGCTCCGCAAGGTTACAACTCTCTGATGTGGAATAATGAGGAGCAATAGGATTCATGTTGCGCTATTTCCATTTTTTCAGGGCGACCTTTGACACGAGAATGAGGTTTCGGAATTGAGATAACCTGTGTATTGTGTGAAAGATACTCTGACCTTTCCAATAATCTCTCATTTCATTTCTGGCTATTGCAACTCTCCATAGCTTTCATAGCCAGGGGGCAAAACTGCAATAAACGACTGTTAAGTGCAAAGAAGATTGGAAAGAGACAATACTGTAATAAGTGGGGCATTAAAATTCATTGTCAGGAGGAAAAAAAAACGTGCGATAAACAGGACGAAACATAATGTGCGGTATTGTATGTGAAAGTGACTGGAAACGAGAGCCGAATGGGCAACACACTGCATCATTACAACTGTAACACTGCCATCTTGTGGATATAAGTGGTCATTTCTGTATTATGTATTTCTGTATTAAGTTGACTATGACAGACACAGTAAATATCCACCTAAAGACGGGCTCTGAATAATGGTACAAGAATATAACTACTACAACACTTCCTCCTATATACAAAGATATAACTACTATAATACTGCTCCTATATACAGGAATATAACTACTATAATATTGCTCCTATATACAGGAATATAACTACTATAATACTGCTCCTATATACAGGAATATAACTACTATAATATTGCTCCTATATACAAGAATATAACTACTATAATACTGCCCCCTATATACAAAAATATAACTACTATAATACCGCTCCTATATACAAGAATATAACTACTATAATACTGCTGCGCTGTGGTGCACGGGGCAATATGGCTTGATCAATTCATATACAGACACTCTGGTGTTGATTTTCAATATAGGCCTAGCGGCATTAGTATCAGCCATAGATGGGATGTGCAGCCGTTCCATTCTCTCCAGTTCGTGTTTCACAGTTCTCCCTCTCTGAACAGCTCGCACTCCTTTATGGGACCCACATGACCAAAATTAGCAGGATATGTCTGTGCTCACATGTCTGGACCCTATGTCTTCCCCATTCTGTGAGAGCAGCAATGGTAAGTGTAATACCATATCCATACTTGTGTCGTTTGGGGGCAGCCTTCCCTGCCGGTGGTGCTGGCTGGGTTTTGGTGGGGCTTTTTGGGTCTGGTCCTGTGACATTGGGGTTGCAGGGCCGTTCCATGGCCTCCCTTCCCTGCATGTGCACGCTTTGCGGGGTTGGCGGTCGCTGACCGACACGGTGTGGAGTTAGCGTAGGGACCCGCGTGGACCAGAGGACCTGCGCGGTGGTACACGGGGCAATATGGCTTGATCAATTCATATACAGACACTCTGGTGTTGATTTTTAATATAGGCCTAGCGGCATTAGTATCAGCCATAGATGGGATGTGCAGCCGTTCCATTCTCTCCAGTTCGTATAACTACTATAATACTGCTCCTATATACAGGAATATAACTACTATAATACTGCTCCTATATACAAGAATATAACTACTATAATACTGCTCCTATATACAGGAATATAACTACTATAATACTGCTGCTATATACAGGAATATAACTACTATAATACTGCTCCTATATACAGGAATATAACTACTATAATACTGCTCCTATATACAAGAATATAACTACTATAATACTGCTCCCTATATACAGGAATATAACTACTATAATACTGCTCCTATATACAGGAATATAACTACTATAATACTGCTCCTATATACAAGAATATAACTACTATAATACTGCTCCTATATACAAGAGTATAACTACTATAATACTGCTCCTATATACAGGGATATAACTACTATAATACTGTTCCTATATACAAGAATATTACTGCTGCTGTTCACATATCACATTGTGGTTTGCAGGTCAGGTAATATGTAATACGAAATAAAAGAAAAGTATAGGTCCTCAAGACAAGTCAGAGAATATTTGGAAATAGTGTCGTGTGATGATTGAAATAGTAATTGATAAACAATAGACGGTCCGAGAGAAGAATAAACTAAATAACACTTTACTTGATAAGTAAAAATAATGAGTTAAAAATTATGGTACCATAACCAATCAGTATAGAAAGTCAAACAATCAAATATAAAATCATATATAAAGACATGTATAAAAAACCATTTGACCCTAATATAGCAAATATATGCAAATCCAAGCAAGAAATAAGCACTGATGTGCAGTAATATACAATAATAAAAACAATAATTAAATGATTATTAAATCATGATGAGAACTAATGGGCAAACGGGCAATATGCAAAGTTTGAGTGAGTCCTGGATATGTGGCTCATCCGTAAAGTTCATCAATATGTAAAGATGGGGTGAATTATCGGACTGTATACACTGCAGTTGCTTATATGGATGGTGGTATAAAAGCAGCCGCGGTGTATATGTTCAATCAGCAGAGTTCATCCATAGAAATCTATTAGGGATCGATGGTCCGTGCTGATGTGCCTTAGCTGGCAATATGTATAGTTCTTTGCGGTGAGTGTGCAAGATCGGGTTTTAGCGATTTAGCTATCACGCTTGTAGAGTTAGCGTACCTGCACGTGGTAATGTGGTAAAAGATTGTATGGTGTGTGTAACACCTCTCACCCGTCTTGCGAGCTGGGGATTCTCGGAGCGGTGGTCCCTTGTGCGGTATGACGCTGGAAGCGTGTGCCGCGCTCAGCCGTGGTTCAAATACAGATCGGAGCTCCGGTCATGCGCAATGATTGATGTTGCCCGCGGGACCTCGTGGTGAGAATTGGCGCCAAATCCGAGTTTGAATGGCTTGTAGTATGGTAAGCCAGTTAAAGAGTATTTAAAAATGTTAGCATGCTAAATATGGATAGATCAGAATAATCTATATAGCTGGACACGTTTCGATACTTTCTTAGTATCTTTCTCAACAGCAAAAGTGCACAAAAGTCCACTTTTGCTGTTGAGAAAGATACTAATAAAGTATCGAAACGCGTCCAGCTATATAGATTATTCTGATCTATCCATATTTAGCATGCTAACATTTTTAAATACTCTTTAACTGGCTTACCATACTACAAGCCATTCAAACTCGGATTTGGCGCCAATTCTCACCACGAGGTCCCGCGGGCAACATCAATCATTGCGCATGACCGGAGCTCCGATCTGTATTTGAACCACGGCTGAGCGCGGCACACGCTTCGACCACCGCTCCGAGAATCCCCAGCTCGCAAGACGGGTGAGAGGTGTTACACACACCATACAATCTTTTACCACATTACCACGTGCAGGTACGCTAACTCTACAAGCGTGATAGCTAAATGGCTAAAACCCGATCTTGCACACTCACCTCAAAGAACTATACATATTGCCAGCTAAGGCACATCAGCACGGACCATCGATCCCTAATAGATTTCTATGGATGAACTCTGCTGATTGAACATATACACCGCGGCTGCTTTTATACCACCATCCATATAAGCAACTGCAGTGTATACAGTCCGATAATTCACCCCATCTTTACATATTGATGAACTTTACGGATGAGCCACATATCCAGGACTCACTCAAACTTTGCATATTGCCCGTTTGCCCATTAGTTCTCATCATGATTTAATAATCATTTAATTATTGTTTTTATTATTGTATATTACTGCACATCAGTGCTTATTTCTTGCTTGGATTTGCATATATTTGCTATATTAGGGTCAAATGGTTTTTTATACATGTCTTTATATATGATTTTATATTTGATTGTTTGACTTTCTATACTGATTGGTTATGGTACCATAATTTTTAACTCATTATTTTTACTTATCAAGTAAAGTGTTATTTAGTTTATTCTTCTCTCGGACCGTCTATTGTTTATCAATTACTATTTCTATTATCACACGACACTATTTCCAAATATTCTCTGACTTGTCTTGAGGACCTATACTTTTCTTTTATTTCTTATTTATACTCCAGTCTGTAGGGTACAGACACTCCATAGGTTAACCTCGCCAAGTCACTAGCAGTTGAACTCACACTTACCTAATCCTCTATTGTAATATGTAATACACTCAGAATACAGTATATAGCGGTGGATATAATATACGATGCACTCAGCAGGGAAAGTTCAGCTTCTCCATCCTAGTTTCCTGCTGGGGAATATCATGCAGACGAGGCTTAATATACTGTTCTGTCTCAGTTAATTAAAGATCTTATTCCCCCAGAAGAGGCCGAGCGTTACGGTGTTATTGTCGGTGACATTGCTGGCAAGTCGGTAACAATGGAAGCCGGCCTTATATTTATGTATCGACGTCCGCCGCAGATTTACGAGTCAACGTATGGAAAAAGGAAATCCGCTGGAATGCATCACGAGGACTCTCAGCTGCTCATCATTGATTTGTCATATCTTTTGTGAGCCGCTAATGAAATGATCACCCCATGTGGACTCCTGCTCGCTTTAATTAAAATCATTACTTTGTGTCGCACGCCGGCTCTGTGGCTGACATTCACTGCTAGAGATCGCCAGGAAAGTGAACACGTGTCTCACCATCGCTACTTCCTCCTAAAATAGATTCTTAAAGGGAATCTGTCACTAGGTTTATTCCGCCTTAAACGAGGGCAGCATAAACTAGTGACAGAAATGCTGAAAAGATCGGGGTATTACTTCCATCATTCTGTTCAGCTGTTCTCCTAATATGCAGGAGAATAGGATTCTTGCCATGCCCCTCCCCCTGCCCTTCAGCTGCTGATTGACAGTTGATTGCCTATACACAGCATGGATAGATAACTGCCAATCAGCAGGTGGTGGGAGGAGTTTTCTGCGTCTCATGAATATCCAGGACTACTGGGCTCATGCACATACTGGAAAGGACTACTTAGAATATCTCTGGATCAGCTGCACAGAACAATGTAAGTGATGCAGCCTTCTGTTTAGCTTCTCTGTCACTAGTTTATGCCACAATGAGATAGGACACCTACTGACAGAGTCTCTTTAAAGGGGTATTCCAGACAGGTAAAATACATGTTGAATCATCCCCACTCCTAGAGATTAACAATTCATTATATACTTGTTATTATCTTTTCTGTCTTCTTCCCCCAGTTCTTAGCTGCTGCTTTCTGCTGAAGACAGAAAACTGTGTGTGAGCTGTTCTCTTCGTCTCTGCTCTAAACCCCCTCCCTTCCAAGGTGGCTCATGTAAACAGCATCTGTAGCTTACAGTCTCTGCACCAGTAAGGTCACCAGCAACTTGACCTCAAATTAACCCTCCCGGAATTACAGAGAGCAGATACAGAGGGCCAGGGACACTGTTTACATGAGCCACCCTGAAAGGGAGGGGGAAGGAGACAGAGAGAAAAGCTCATATACAGTTTTCTGTGTCTTCAGCAGAAAGCAGCAGCTGAGAACTAGGGGAAGGAGACTCAATAGATAATATCAAGTATGGAAGGAATTGTTAGTCTCCAGAAGAAGGGATGATTCAACATGTAGAGAATATCAATGTCAAGTCAGATTGATCATGATTTATTCCCGCTCACAGGCAGGGCCGTTTCTAGGGCCGGGCGAGCCGGGCCCCGCACGGGGCACGCACAGCTAGGGGGCGCCCTGCGGCGCCCAACAGTACCTGGCCCTCACCCCCCGCGATGATAATCCCCACCCCCCATCCCCAGTGTAATGGAGGTCACCCAGATCTCCCAGCATCCTGTATGTCAGTGTAATGGAGGTCACCCAGCTCTCCCAGCATCCTGTATGTCAGTGTAATGTAGGTAACACAGCTCTCCCAGCATCCTGTATGTCAGTGTAATGGAGGTAATCCAGCTTTCCCAGCATCCTGTATGTCAGTGTAATGGAAGTCACACAGCTCTCCCAGCATCCTGTATGTCAGTGTAATGGAAGTCACACAGCTCTCCCAGCATCCTGTATGTCAGTATAATGGAGGTCACACAGCTTTCCCAGCATCCTGTATGTCAGCATAATGTAGGTCACCCAGCTCTCCCAGCATCCTGTATGTCAGTGTAATGGAGGTGATCCAGCTTCCCCAGCATCCTGTATGTCATTGTGTAATGTAGGTTACCCAGCTCTCCCAGCATCCTGTATAGCAGTGTATAATGGAGGTCACCCAGCTCTCCCAGCATCATGTACGGCAGTAAAAAATAGAGGTCACCCAGCTCTCCCAGCATCCTGTCAGTGTAATGGAGGTCACACAGCTTTCCCAGCATCCTGTATGTCAGTGTACTGGAGGTCACACAGCTTCCAGCTGATATTACTGCACCAAACAGCAGACTTACTACAGTTTGGGACCTTATAGGTGGGAAAAGGGGTACAAAGTTTTTGGAAGTGCGGAGCCTGAGATGTCTGTCTGGCAGATTCTAAAGAGATGAAACGTAGCTGCAAGAAACTATCATGGTGGTCTTGGCCGGATGAAGAGGAAAAGGGAAAGTGACACCTCAGATTAAAAAAGACGTCACCAGCTGTGAGTGCCTGAATAGTGTTTTTGTATTCAGCAGAATATTATCTGTTAGGGGTGCTGCACCGCTCTATGCCACAATACACACACTGCTTCTTCCTAGTAACCCGAATCTTGATCTTTTATCAAGATTCGCCCTGTTACCAAAATGACCTAAAAACTGCCCGTCTCACAGGTGTAAATCCTGATATAAATCTACTCCTGCTCCCGAGCTAGTGTAGCTATCTCCCGCACACCTGCACTTGGTGCATGGCCTGCCGGCTTTACTAAGAGGCGTGCAGAATGGTACAGGATGGCATGTCCCCTCTGCTCTCACTACTGGCCAGCTGCAGGGCTGGTCCCAACACAGTTACATATCTGTATGCAACGTTAACGATATGCAGCCTCCCCTGATGTCTATATAATACATGATACCATTAGAATAGACATTACACTGGGGAGCTGTCTGTGTCACTAGTGCTGCAGCCTCCCCTGATGTCTATATATTACATGTTACCGTTAGAATAGACTTTACACTGGGGGGAGCTGTCTGTGTCACTAGTGCTGCAGCCTCCCCTGATGTCTATATATTACATGATACCATTAGAATAGACATTACACTGGGGAGCTGTCTGTGTCACTAGTGCTGCAGCCTCCCCTGATGTCTATATATTACATGTTACCATTAGAATAGACATTACATTAGGGGGAGCTGTATGTGTCACTAGTGCTGCAGCCTCCCCTGATGTCTATATATTACATGTTACCATTAGAATAGACATTACACTAGGGGGAGCTGTATGTGTCACTAGGGCTGCAGCCTCCCTTATTGTTTATATAATATATGTTACCATTAGAATAGACATTACACTGGGGGAGCTGTCTGTGTCACTAGTGCTGCAGCCTCCCCTGATGTCTATATATTACATGTTACCATTAGAATAGACATTACACTGGGGGGAGCTGTCTGTGTCACTAGTGCTGCAGCCTCCCCTGATGTCTATATAATACATGTTACCATTAGAGTAGACATTACACTGGGGGAGCTGTCTGTGTCACTAGTGCTGCAGCCACCCCTGATGTCTATATAATACATGTTACTATTAGAATAGACATTACACTGGGGGAGCTGTCTGTGTCACTAGTGCTGCAGCCTCCCCTGATGTCTATATAATACATATTACTATTAGAATAGACATAACACTGGGGGAGCTGTCTGTGTCACTAGTGCTGCAGCCTCCCCTGATGTCTATATAATACATATTACTATTAGAATAGACATTACACTGGGGGAGCTGTCTGTCTCACTAGTGCTGCAGCCATGGCATAATTTAGCAGAGCGAGTGGTTATTGACAGTTATCCCTGCTTGCCCTGCTACAGAGTTATATGGCTGCAGTGCTACTGACACATGCAGCTTCCCCCATTTTAATGTCTATTCTAATGGTAACATGTATTATATAGACATCAGGGGAGGCTGGAGCACTAATAACACAGACAGCTCTCCCAGTATAATGTCTATTTTAATGGTAACATGTATTATATAGACATCAGGGGAGGCTGCAGCACTAATGACACAGACAGCTCCCCCAGTATAATGTCTATTTTAATGGGAACATGTATTATATAGACATCAGAAGAGGCTGCAGCACTAGTGACACTGACAGCTTACCCCAGTGCAATGTTTATTCTAATGGTAACCTGTATTATATAGACAGCAGGGGAGGCTGCAGCATTAGTGACACAGACAGCTTTCCCCAGTGTAATGTCTATTCTAATGGTAATATGTATTATATAGACAGACAGCTTCCTACAGAGTAATGTCTATTCTAATGGGAACATGTATTATATAGACATCAGGGATCAGGGGAGGCTGCAGCACTAGTGACACAGAAAGCTCCCCCAATGTAACGTCTATTCTAATGGTAACATGTATTATATAGACATCAGGGATCAGGGGAGGCTGCAGCACTAGTGACACAGACAGCTCCCCCAATGTAACGTCTATTCTAATGGTAACATGTATTATATAGACATCAGGGATCAGGGGAGGCTGCAGCACTAGTGACACAGACAGCTCCCCCAATGTAACGTCTATTCTAATGGTAACATGTATTATATAGACATCAGGGGAGGCTACAGCACTAGTGATACAGACAGCTTTCCCCAGTGTAATGTCTATTCTAATGGTAACATGCATTATATAGACATCAGGGATCAGGGGAGGCTGTAGCACTAGTGATACAGACAGCTCCCCTAGTGTAATATCTATTCCAATAGTAACATGTATTATATAGATATCAGGGGAGGCTGCAGCACTAGTGACACAGACAGCTTCCCCCAGTGTAATGTCTATTCCAATGGTAATATATATTATAGAGAAATAGGGGGAGGCTCAGTATCTATATGTTGCAGAACTAGCTAAGTGTGTAACTGTGCTGGGACCAGAGGTTGAGCAGCCCTGCAGTTCCTGCCACAGCCATTGGTGGCAGCAGAGAGGCCATGTCACCTGTTACTGCTGCTACTCGTTACAGTGTAAACAAAAATCCTTTCCAATGTATAGATAATGGTGGTATATAAAGGATGTGGCAGGAGAGGAAGCTGGACGTATATTTCTTTGTTTATTTTAAAGGAGTTGCTCTTTAAAGGCCTTAAGTCTGACGTCTTAATAGAAGATTGAGGGAGAAACAAGCCGTCATTTTATCCCATAAATTTCACTTTCCTCGCTGCGCGGTCCGCACTACAATAATGAAATGTCAATGACTGAGGATCCGGAAAACAAAGTAAAATATCAAACTTAATATCAAGCGGAATCTGCGGAAAACAAAAAGATTAAGTACAGCAAGAAAGAGCGGAGGAAACTGCTGAGACGCCTGAGAAATGTCAGCGGTGTATCCATCACATGGCCACATATGTATCCTGTATGTATTTTGAAGCCGTATACATCATATGGTAAATGGGGCAGTATTATAGTAGTTATATTCTTGTATATAGGAGCAGTATTATAGTAGTTATATTCTTATATATAGGAGCAATATTATATTAGTTATATTCCTGTATATAGGAGCAGTATTATAGTAGTTATATGCACAAGCCAAAAAGGCAGAAATGGCTGCACATCGCACCCATGGCTGACACGAAAGCTTATTCAGCTACATTTAAAACCAACATCAGAAGTTAGTATATAATTTGGCCAAACCATATTGCCTCATGTACCACGTGCAGGTCTGGGGGGGCCCTTTAGGGTCTGGTCCTGTGACGATGGGGTTGCAGGGCCATTCCGTGGCCCCCCTTCTCTGTTTGCGCACGCTTTGCGGGGATTGTGGTCGCTGACCGGCACAGTGATGTTTTTTGGTTAGGGGCTCATGTGTATCAGAAGACCTGCACGTGGTACATGAGGCAATATGGTTTGGCCAAATTATATACTAACTTCTGATGTTGGTTTTAAATGTAGCTGAATAAGCTTTCGTGTCAGCCATGGGTGCGATGTGCAGCCATTTCTGTCTTTTTGGCTTGTGCATATTTTATGTATTCTGTCCCTTTTTTCATTGTGGCTAGCACTCGTGCTTTGTAAGACCCATGTGATCCAAATTAGCAGGAAGCACCTGTGTACATAAGGGGAGGATCTCCTAGTATTCTCCCATTCTACCTGCAGAGGAATGGAGAGAGAGGTAAGAGCTTTTTCACACTTGTGTTGCTTGGCGTCCACTTTTTCCGCCGGTGGCGCCTGCGGGGTCTGGGGGGTCCTTTAGGGTCTGGTCCTGTGACGATGGGGTTGCAGGGCCATTCCGTGGCCCCCCTTCTCTGTTTGCGCACGCTTTGCTGGGATTGTGGTCGGTGACCGTCACAGTGATGTTTTTTGGTTAGGGACTCATGTGTATCAGAAGACCTGCACGTGGTACATGAGGCAATATGGTTTGGCCAAATTATATACTAACTTCTGATGTTGGTTTTAAATGTAGCTGAATAAGCTTTCGTGTCAGCCATGGGTGCGATGTGCAGCCATTTCTGTCTTTTTGGCTTGTGCATATTATAGTAGTTATATTCCTGTATATAGGAGCAGTATTATAGTAGTTATATTCTTGTATATAGGGGGCCGTATTATAGTAGTTAAATTCTTGTATATAGGAGCAGTATTATAGTAGTTATATTCCTGTATATAGGAGCAGTATTATAGTAGTTATATCCATGTATATAGGAGCAGTATTATAGTAGTTATATTCCAGTATATAGGAGCAGTATTATAGTAGTTATATTCTTGTATATAGGAGCAGTATTATAGTAGTATTTTCCTGTATATAGGGGGGCAGTATTATAGTAGTTATATCCCTGTATATAGGAGCAGTATTATAGTAGTTATATTCCTGTATATAGGAGCACTATTATAGTAGTTATATCCTTGTATATAGGAGGCAGTATTATAGTAGTTATATTCTTGTATATAGGAGCAGTATTATAGTAGTTATATTCCTGTATATAGGAGCAGTATTATAGTAGTTATATTCCTGTATATAGGAGCAGTATTATAGTAGTTATATTCCTGTATATAGGAGCAGTATTATTGTAGTTATGGAAAAATCAGAAGAGAGCAGAGCCTCTCCAGAAGGTCTCCTAAAGTGCGTTTTTTTCGAAAGGTAATAAGGGGGCCGGCAGATGCTGTGTCTCCAATATCTTCGTCCTGTCCGAGTATGTGCCAGTGTTTATGGATACTTTTGATTATGATATTGTTGAGTGGTGAGTTCTGGAAAGCAAATGTAAATCTTCTTGGTGGATTAGTGTTCGGGGGTTTGGAAACTAGTAAACTATTTCTAGTGAGTGCGTCTGATTTTCTCCTAGCTTCATGGATTGGGTATTCTCTGGCCGAAAGTCTACGTTCTAGTTCTGAGGCTTGTTTAGTGTATATTTCAGGAGTGTTATTGACCCTTTTAAGGCGTACCATCTGACTGAAGGGTATGGAGTTTTTTACTTGGGCAGGATGAGAACTGGCATAATGTAGTATGGAATTACATGCAGTCTTCTTTCTGAAGACGGATGTGATCAGTTCATCTCCTCTGATGTCCACTTGGACGTCCAGAAATTCAAGGGACTTACCCCCTATTTTGTGAGTGAAGAACATGTTGACCCCATTGTTGGTATTGAGGAACTCAACAAAATTAATAAAATCTTTTTCTTCGCCTTCCCAGACCACAAAGACGTCGTCTACAAATCTATAGTAAGTCTTGATATTTCTTATATATGGATTTTGGGCATTGAAGACGAGATCATTCTCCAACTTTGCCAGGAACAAATTTGCGTACGTGCAGGAGACCGGCGTACCCATTGCTGTACCGATCTCCTGCACTTACCACTGATCCTGAAACAAGAACACATTATTCTGCAAGATAAACATTAAGGCCTCTTTCACAAAGACCCTAAATTCAGGGGTCTGGTTACACCTAGCGACAAACCAATCAATTGCCTCTACACCCACATCATGTGGGATGCGGGTGTAGAGGCTCTCGACATCGATGGACACAAGGATGGAGTCCCTGGAGAGATGCACAGATTCTAGTGCAGTGATAAAGTCACCTGTGTCTTTAATATAGCCGGGGGTTTCCACCAACAGCGTTCTGAGTGACCAATCGAGAAATTGGGAGAGGTACTCCGTGGGGGAGCCAATTGCCGACACAATGGGGCGCCCAGGTGGTCTGTCCAGATTTTTATCGACTTTTGGAAGAAAATACCACCTGGGCGCCCTAGGTGAAGGTGGCAACAGTTTCTTTGCCGTTCGTTTGTCAATACCTCCTGTACTGCTATGTTTATGAAGGAGAACACGTAATTGCTCATTCATTTTTGGCATAGGGTTTTTCTTCAGTGGCAAGTAAGTAGTACGGTCTTGTAACTGTCTATTAACTTCTTCATTATAATAGGAGCGTGACATGACGACGGTAGCCCCTCCCTTATCTGCCCTTATGAGAAATTCTGGGCGACTCCTGAGCCATTTCAGGGCTCTATTTTCCGAGGCGGTGAGATTGTTCACAGGCTTAGGATAAAGGAGGGTTTTTATGTCCTGAACTACAAATTTCTGAAATGTGTCGATAGGACCACTGGGTGTGACTTGGGGACAATAGGTGGATTTGTTACCGCCTCTGAAAGGTATCTGAAGATCAGATCTCATGTTAGAGGATGGTATTGGTGCACCAGCTAGAATGCGGGTGCATTCCGCTTCTTGTCTGCTAAAATTAGCAGGGACTTGAAACCCCAGGGATCGGACGGTACAACGAGTCATCGAGACGGTTTGCTGCTGATCAGTGACTTTATTAGAGAAATGCTTAGTCAAATTGATCTTGCCAATCCCTTTAAAGATATCAATGTCAAATGTAGTAGGTGAAAATTTTTCTGTTAGTCCTAAGTTAAGGCCTTTGGCGAGAAGGTCGGTACATTCCATCGGTAGATCCATTCCTGAGATGTTCACTATGTTAGGGGCATCATTTAGTGTCTCCATGATACTCGTTTCTTGGGAGCGCCTTTTATTTCTTTGGCGTCTCGCTTTCTCTCCTCCTCTCCGTGTCTTACGCCTAAAGGGCCGCTCTTGGTTGGAGGTTGCGGCTCCTTCATCTGAGGCGCTGGTGTCGGATTCCGTTGTCCAGTATTCAGACACCCTTTTCTTCGTTTTCGGTTTCCTTTTGTTTTTGCTCTTCTGTTGAGCCTGATGCCACCAGAAGATTTTATTCTGATCGTAATCAAGTTTATCTCTCATAAACTTGTCACGTTTGGTTTCTTTTATTTCTTTCTGCATATCATTGAGTTTTTTATCCAATTTGGCAAAGTATGCAGTAGTTTGTGCTGCTGTGGCTCTGGTCCGGTATTCCAATTTCATGCGGCATAGGTCAGCTGTGACTGTCTCCAACACTAAGTTCATCAAATTGGTGGCATGTACTATATGCGCCTGTTGCCATGCGTTTATAAAGCTCGGGTCATCTTGGAATAGAGATGGACTTTTGTAGCTCCTCTTGGGACCCTGCCGCTATCTTTGTAAGCCTGTAGTGAGTTGACCGTCCAAAATAGACGCATCTCTCTCTCGGCAAGGGCAGTCATGTGGTATTCAAGCGTTTTCAAGCTTATTACTTGAACTTCATTTTTGTTGTTGCAGGACGTAAAATAAGCTACCGCACCCTCCCTCCCGGTGTGAATAGAGTCAAACTCTATACCTTGTGAGTCCATAGGGGTTTCATTCGCCAATCAGAAGAGAGCAGAGCCCGCACTAAAGGTGCATAAGGCTAGATGAGCGGACCGGTATGTGGACTAATGGTATCCGGTAGACCGAAGACTGGGGTGCAACGGAGAGAAAGGAGACTGTGTATGGCATAAGCAAGTAGAACCAAAAAGTCCAATGCACTCACCAGCAGGTGCGGTATTATAGTAGTTTTATTCCTGTATATAGGAGCAGTATTATAGTAGTTATATTCCTGTATATAGGAGCAGTATTATAGTAGTTATATTCCTGTATATAGGAGCAGTATTATAGTAGTTATATTCTTGTATATAGGAGCAGTATTATAGTAGTTATGCACGAACTGGAGAGAATGGAACGGCTGCACATCCCATCTATGGCTGATACTAATGCCGCTAGGCCTATATTAAAAATCAACACCAGAGTGTCTGTATATGAATTGATCAAGCCATATTGCCCCGTGTACCACCGCGCAGGTCCTCTGGTCCACACGGGTCCCTACGCTAACTCCACACCGCGTCGGTCAGCGACCGCCAACCCCGCAAAGCGTGTACATGCAGGGAAGGGAGGCCATGGAACGGCCCTGCAACCCCAATGTCACAGGACCAGACCCATAAAGCCCCACCAAAACCCAGCCAGCACCACCGGCGGGGAAGGCTGCCCCCAAACGACACAAGTATGGATATGGTATTACACTTACCATTGCTGCTCTCAGCAGGAGACACCTGAGTTCACATGGTTTTAATCCCTCCTGTTTTTTCCCATTCTATTTGCTGCAGCTATGGTGAGTGTAATACCTTATCCAGGCTTGTGCTGCTTGGGGGCGACCTTCTCCGCCGGCGGTGCTGGCCGGGTTCTGGTGTGGTGTTTTTGGGTCTGGTCCTGTGACATGGGGGTCACAGGGCCGTCCCATGGCCCCCGTTCCCTGACTGTGCGCGCCTGCGGGGTTGGTGGCCACTGACTGGCACGGTGTGGACTTAGTGTAGGGACCTATGTGTATCAGATACCGGCACGAGGTACATGGGGCAGTATGGCTTGATCAATTCACATACAGAATTCTGATGTGTTTTTTATTTAGCCAAGCGGCACTAGTATCAGCCATAGGTGTGAGGTGCAGCACTCTGTTTCTTCCCTGAACCGCATTATAGTAGTTATATTCCTGTATATAGGAGCAGTATTATAGTAGTTATATTCTTGTATATAGGAGCAGTATTATAGTAGTTATATTCTTGTATATAGGAGTAGTATTATAGTAGTTATATTCCTGTATATAGGAGCAGTATTATAGTAGTTATATTCCTGTATATAGGAGCAGTATTATAGTAGTTATATTCCTGTATATAGGAGCAGTATTATAGTAGTTATATTCCTGTATATAGAGGGCAGTATTATAGTAGTTATATTCCTGTATATAGGAGAAGTATTATAGTAGTTATATTCTTGTATATAGGAGCAGTATTATAGTAGTTATATTCCTGTATATAGGAGCAGTATTATAGTAGTTATATTCCTGTATATAGGAGCAGTATTATAGTAGTTATATTCCTGTATATAGGAGCAGTATTATAGTAGTTATATTCCTGTATATAGGAGCAGTATTATAGTAGTTATATTCTTGTATATAGGGGGCAGTATTATAGCAGGTATATTCTTGCCCATTGGCATTTTCTGGGGTTGCTCCTATAGCAGAGGTGTTGGTGATATTTTTGGCCGTCTTCCTCAGGGTAGCCTGTGAACAACAATTTCTGATCCTCGCTATCTGCAAAGAAATGTATTGATTTTCATGTCCTTTTTAAAAGTTTTTCTATTTTCTCCCTAAGTACTACATCCTTCTCTCTATGTGTTAAATATCAGTGACATTCAGCTCTCCATGTGTCACTTCAGCCCATTCCTCACCTCGCTGCATTCCGCGCTGTAGTGTAACAAAATATATATTGTTCCAATTGCATTCAATGGCCGAGCGCCCAATAATAATATACAGGTTGGTGGATTCTTGAGTGGAATTCATTTTCTAAAGTGCTGGAGATATACTTTAAAGTAGCTCCTTAGTAATCTGGAGCAGCTTTGAAAACCACTTCTGATTTATCAGCCTTGGAAATGAAAAGGATGTTCTTTTTAACTCCCATAAGTGTTTAGTTCTAGATGAGAAAGATGGGAAAAAATGTTCCTTCTTAGGTTTTTTTTTTTTATTGTATTTTTTTCTTGCTCAACCATCTTCTGTGAGCCGGGCTTTTAGGAGCAGTTATCAGATGTAATTCTACCAGAACATGGAAAACATTAACATACTGACCATTTTATTACGGGATTACTGACACTTACATGTATAGATTTCTTAGTTATTTATAGCGATTTTGTTTTTAGGTCAACAGTTTTGCACTGATTAATTCCTTGTTATATCTCTATAACAGAGGTAGTATTATGTATCATTATGATTGTTGTTGTTGTTGTTATTTTTTATTTTTATAAAGTTCCCCTGGAGAGTCATTGGAGTTGAATGCTAAAATTTTATTTGTAATCACCAGTAGAGGGAGCTCAGGAGCTAAATGCATACTGACTCTACACTGAACTTAAAGGGCAATTCTGAAGCTTTTTTGTTTGTTTGTTTTTTTTAAATCAACTATATATAGATTTGTAAATTACTTCTATTTAAAAAAAAAATCTCCAGTCTCCCTGTAATTATCAGCTGCTGTATGTCCTGCAGGAAGTGGTGTATTTTTTCCAGTCTGACACAGTGCTCTCTGATGCCACCGCTGTCCATGTCAGGAACTGTGCAGAGCAGCAGCAAATCCCCATAGAAAACCTCTCCTGCTCTGGACAGTTCCTGACATGGACAGAGGTGGCAGCAGAGAGCACTGTGTCAGACTGGAAAGAATCCACCACTTCCTACAGGACATACAGCAGCTGATAAGTACTGGAAGAACTGAGATTTCTAAATAGAAGTGAATTATAAATCTATATGACTTTCTGACACCAGCTGATTTGAAAGAAACAAAATCCCTTTAATCCCTTCAACCCCGTCCTACCCCAGCTATTCTTTTCTCAATGCAGTTTTTGTTCTTTATTCCTCAACTTCTTAGAGATGTGAATTTTATTTACTTTTCCACCAACACAGCAAATAAACAATAAAAGTCTAAGTTCCATTGCCGGCTACATCGGACAGCTTTCCATGCCAACACCCCTTTGCTTATTGTGACAGCTGTTTCATGCTTCCGCAGACCTGAAGAAGCGCAGAAGCACGAAACAGCAAGGGGGTGTTGGCGTGGAGAGCTGTCCGATGTAGCCGGCAATGGAACTTAGACTTTTATTGTTTGATACAAGAAAAATAAAGACAAAGTGAACCACAATGGTGAGTGCCCTTCTCTTATTTTTCTTCTTGCATTATATTGGATATTGGACTTACTTTTCCTATAGTGAGTTGCACCCTAGTTCACACTATCCTATCATCCCATTTACCACCAGCAGTGTATGTGACTATACGGCTCTCTTCAGCCTGTTTGCCTGTAGTGCCGGTCGCAGTCTCTCCTAAATGTTCTTTTACTGTTTAGAGTCTTGTTCTTTTATTCTAATCTGTTTTTAATTTCTGACAAATTTTTTACTTATTTCACTTTTTGTACATTATTATGGGGGCAGGCATCTTGCCTGGGCCGCTCTTAACAGCATTTAGTGACATGCTTTACAGCAAACCTCATGGACATAGACGACAATAGACAGACTCTGTCCCCTTAAGATGAATGTGAGACATTACTGAGCGCGCCCTGTGACCTGTGAAGAGGTAATTCTACAGGGAGCTGCTATTGTCTCCTGTATCACATGACGCTGCAATGCTGTACAGATCACTTTACTGCAGCCTCCTCTTATCACCACAAACACAACAGGAAGTCTCAGCTTAGTTTTAGCCCCAGTGGTGAGAATAAAAACTGCAAGATCTCAGGATTTAATATTTATATTTTATAGCATAGATAGAAAAATGGAAAATAAGACAAAAATGTCACCAAAAATCCTTTAAAAATATGTTTAATATAAAAACATAATTTAAACAATAAGACATTTTCTCATGACACATTCCCTTTAAGAAGCCAAAATCAGGGGGCTTCTACCTTTTTCTACAAAACACTGGTGAAGCACCTTTATAAAATTCCCCTGCAGCACTAGCGCTCCTTTTTGGTTTTGGTCAGGAATCAAAAACTTTCTCACACAAGTTAATAGAAAAGAAAGAAAAAAAAAATCACCAAATTCACCAAAAATTTACCAAATTCACCAAAGAGTTCCCCTTTAAAGCAGTGGAAAGCAATGAAGAGCGTTACTGAAAACGAAGGGGACATATTGATCATTTGTTAGTGATTTGCACAGTTACAGCGCCACCTACTGGTAACTATATGAACTAATTTTTTTAAGTGCACGGTGTGAATTGCCCCTAGTCCAAATCTCATTCAGGGCAGCAGATCGCCCTACAGATCCTTCATGTTCCTGATTCCTCCTCGAGCCTAAACACAGTCAACAATAAACTAATGACTTAAAAAAAAAAAATACAACGTTGCAATTATAAAACCTGCCAAAGCAAAACAGACATAAAAGAGGAGAAAGGGGGAGGGGGAGGGGGGGATGAGGAATTAAGAAAGGAAAAAAACAGCCCAGCGGATTCCTGACTGTGCGCCGCCATTAATGTGATCAGAATTAAACTGCGGGATAATGGAGAGGAGATCTCATTAAGATAATGAAATGAAGATTATGAAAGTTGTTACTCAGTGTCTATAGAATCTTAATATACGGAATTAATAAAATGGTTGGTATTAATAAAAAAAAAGGGAAAAAAAAAACAGAAAGAGAGAAATCCTATTTTAATTACTCGCATTGTGTGCAATAGTCCATCTCATCCCGCTGAGTGTCTGCCGAAAATCCCCGGCCCTGGCGACGTTCTAGAGTAATGAGATGGGTTCTGTGGGTGACAGGGCGCCGGCACTATACCAGGAGTAGTCCCTTGTAGAGCCAGAGACACAGAACAACTGCAGCTCTGCTACATCTGACAAACTCTGCTCTACTATATGCACTTGTATAAGAGTGGAGAAGATGACACATAGAACACTGACCATGTATGAGCGACCGCCTCAGCTCTGCTGCACCTGTATATGGGGAGGCAGAATAGAAAGCACCTGACCCTTCACATAACTACTTCAGCTCTGCTCATCTGTACAGGCAGAATATAGACGTCCCATGCTGTGTATACCACTAACTCTGTGTATACCACTAAGCCAGCTCTGCTGCTAATGTGCTACAGCTAAGATTTGAAGCCAAAGCCAGGTATGGATTTGAAAAGAGGAGAAATCTCAGTCTTTCCTTTATGACCTGATCTCTGTTTATAGTCTGTTCCTGGCTTTGGCTTCAAATCTTTGGCAGATAATCTTTTTGTGTAAATGGACCCTTACTCTGCTATATTTACTGGGTATTTAGATGTAAAATTTCACACGTTTTTTTTTTTGTGGACAGATGTTATTTTACCTGAAAAGACATAGTGGGGACATAGTTTTAGAATGACATAGGAGAGGATAGATAGATAGATAGATAGATAGATAGATAGATAGATAGATAGGAGATAGATAGATAGATAGATAGATAGATAGATAGATAGGAGATAGATAGATAGGAGATAGATAGGAGATAGGTAGATAGATAGATAGATAGATAGATAGATAGATAGGAGATAGATAGATAGATAGATAGGAGATAGATAGATAGATAGATAGATAGATAGATAGATAGATGATAGAAGATAGATAGATAGATAGATAGATAGATAGATAGATAGATAGATAGGAGATAGATAGATAGATAGATAGATAGATAGATAGATAGATAGGAGATAGATAGATAGATAGATAGATAGATAGATAGATAGGAGATAGATAGGAGATAGATAGATAGATAGATAGATAGATAGATAGATAGGAGAGAGATAGATAGATAGATAGATAGATAGATAGATAGGAGATAGATAGATTGATAGATAGAAGATAGATAGATAGGAGATAGATAGATAGATAGATAGATAGATAGATAGATAGATAGATAGATAGATAGGAGATAGATAGATAGATAGATAGATAGATAGATAGATAGATAGGAGATAGATAGATAGATAGATAGATAGATAGATAGATAGATAGGAGATAGATAGATAGATAGATAGATAGATAGATAGGAGATAGATAGATAGGAGATAGATAGATAGATAGATAGGAGATATATAGGAGATAGATAGATAGATAGGAGATAGATAGATAGATAGATAGATAGATAGATAGATAGATAGATAGATAGATAGATAGATAGATAGGAGATAGATAGATAGATAGATAGGAGATAGATAGATAGATAGGAGATAGGTAGATAGATAGATATGCTCCACACTGACGAGGGGCAAATACCCCGAAACTGCAGTCTGTGGATGGATGCCTAGCCTTGGTAACCCTTGTCTTATGTCGTTATACTCGCCACAGAGTTAGACTTTGACTCACAGGGGCCACCCTGGTGTTTCCCTTTTTAGGTCCCAAAACTCGCAACAGAGTGAGGACCTGAGGGACTACATATCAGGGTGGTTTGGTGCTCTCCCCACTAGGAGGCACCCCTTGGCAACGGGCTTCCTTCTCTGGAGAGAGGGATATCTGGCTATTCCTGTGTTTTCAGACTCGTAACTGAGGCTCCACGGACCCCTTTTTTGCATAGATAGATAGATAGATAGCTATTTGGATGATATTTCAGCCATCGGTCGGTTTTTCCCATCATCCTCTCTGCCACACTGTTTCTTATTAATCAGTAATTCTCCCTGTTATCTGCATATTAATGGGCTGCTGGGTATATATATATATATATATATATATATATATAGAGAGAGAGAGAGAGAGAGATGGATGCGGTTCGGGGCCCGGAGGAGTCTTCATTAGAGGGATTCTTCCTTCCTTCTCTCTTTCTCTCACACACAGCAGGTGTCCTGGTCTTCGTTCTGTACAGCATCAGCCGCTGATGTAACATCTGTCTGCCCATAGATCCCATCTAGATTCTCCGTCCTGGGTGCAGGATGTGGCTTAAAGGGGAATTGCACCATATGTAACTCATGCTGTAAGGAGCGGGTAACCATATGGCCATATAGTGAGGTGTGGAGTCAGGACGCCCCCCTTCTGCACTCACATGTATCTGTATGTATTGGGGGGCTCCTCGGTGGCTCCCACATCAGGTTAATACAATGTAACATTTCTTCTAGAGGTAATTACTAAATAAGAGCCTGTCAGCTGCTGCCAGGCCGAGCGTTACAGGCAAAGCTGTCAGCTCTGGAGGGAATTTGTTACTTAGTGCGCTGTGTGAATGAACAGCACGCCAGGTTTTTCTTCCTCTAGGTGGTTACACATCACTTCCTATAATCTGGCATCTGATAATCCAGAAATTCTGTATGATAATCTGGAATCCTAGAACTAGGCGGAGATCCCCGGGAAAGCCTCTTATATAGGCGGCATCTTACATTATAATCTATAACTAATTACTAATCCTGGACAGGTGATAGAATAGCTTATATAGTATCGATTAAAGTATAGGTTGGTTATGTCCCTGGTGGTCAAGCGTGGTGAAGTATATGTTGGTAATATCCCTGGTGGTCTAGGGTGGTAAAGTATTCAATAATAATATCCATGGTGGTCTAGGGTGGTAAAGTATACATTGTAATATCCCTGGTGGTCTAGGGTGGTAAAGTATTCAATAATAATATCCATGGTGGTCTAGGGTGGTGAACTATTCAGTAGAAATATCCATGGTGACCAAGGGTGGTTGAGAAGTTTTTGGCAATATCCATAGTGGTCCAAGATAGCAAGTTAATGGTAATATCCCTGGTGGTCTAGGGTGGTGAAACAGACAATGCTTATATTCATGAAGTAGTCAAGGGTAACACCCATGATGGTCTAAGGTGGTAAAGAAGTTGATGATTAAATTTGCAGGGGGTCTTAAGTGGAGATTTACTAAATTGTAATATCCCTGGTGGTCTAGGGTAGTGAAATACACATTGGTAATATCCCTGGTGGTCTCTGGTAGTGAAGTAAACAATGGTAATATCCCTAGGGTGGTGATGTATACATTGATAATATCCCTGGTGGTCCTGGGTGGTGAAGTATACACTAGTAATATCCCTGATGGTTAGTGAAATTAATAATGGTAATATCCCTGGTGGTCTGAGGTGTTGAAGTAAACAATGGTAATATCCCTGTTGGTCTGAGGTGTTGATCTTAACAATGGTAATATACCTGGTGGTCTGAGGTGTTGAAGTAAACAATGGTAATATCCCTGGTGGTCTGAGGTGTTGAAGTAAACAATGGTAATATCCCTGGTGGTCTAGGTTAGCAAAATAAAGAGTGGTAATATCCCTGGTGGTCTAGGTTAGCAAAATAAAAAGTGGTAATATACCTGGTGGTCTAGGGTAGTGTAATATACTGTACATTGGTAATATCCCTGGTGGTCTTGGGTAGTGAAGTAAACAATGGTAATATCCCTAGGGTGGTGATGTATATATTGGTAATATCCCTGGTGGTCTAGTGTGGTTAAGTATAAACTAGTAATATCCCTGATGGTTATTGAAATTAACAATGGTAATATCCCTGGTGGTCTGAGGTGTTGAAGTAAACAATGGTAATATCCCTGGTGGTCTAGGTTAGCAAAATAAAGAGTGGTAATATCCCTGGTGGGCTAGGTTAGCAAAATAAAGAGTGGTAATATCCCTGGTGGTCTTGGTTAGCAAAATAAACAGTCGTAATATCCCTGGTGGTCTAGGGTAGTGAAATATACTGTACATTGGTAATGTCCCTGGTGGTCTTGGGTAGTGAAGTAATCAATGGTAATATCCCTAGGGTGGTGATGTATATATTGGTAATATCCCTAGTGGTCTAGGGTGGTTAAGTATAAACTAGTAATATCCCTGATGGTTAGTGAAATTAACAATGGTAATATCCCTGGTGGTCTAGGGTGTTGAAGTAAACAATTGTAATATCCCTGGTGTTCTAGGTTAGCAAAATAAACAGTGGTAATATCCCTGGTGGTCTAGGTTAGCAAAATAAACTGTGGTAATATCCCTGGTGGTCTAGGTTAGTAATTGGTTATTATCTAATGTCCCTGGGGGTCTAGAGTGCTTTGTGAATGGCAGAGGATAATCAGACCTGTAATATCGGTGGCCTATCCTCTGTATTACCTGCACTACAGTAACAATGGTCACAAATCCACAATAGAATAGAACGGTCACTGCAGATATCTGATGTCATACTATAACCCGCTAGCTGTGCATGTGTGACTGTATCCGTACACGGTACACACTCCGTACGGTAATGGCGGTATGAGGTTGGCGGCGTTCCTCGGCAGAACCTTTGTTTATCCTTCCACTTTCATTAGCGCGGTCCTTACCCCCCTCAGTCTCTCTCGGCTCATCCACATTCCCTCTATTGCTTCTCCCAGGAAGAATTGGATTGCTCTTATCTGGCTTCTCCCCTGCTCACAGATAACGGCCTCTCCATTCTATAAATATCTTCACTCCTTCCCGACAAAAGCGGCCGGGGCTCCCGCCAATCGCACATAAAACCGCTCATTGACAATCAGGTCCGCCATTCATCTTGTAAGATAAAAGTCTCATTGTTGCCAAAGTCTCCGCTTGGCCGTATCTCATCGGCAACAGGCGTTATTCAGATCAGCTCATTGAGTGGCCGTCAAAATAAACAGGAAAAATATGAAATATGAGCGGAGAGCGCCGCGGTATCCCGAGGGAACACCCCCCCCCCCCAATACACATGGGGAGGCATTTATTAAGTCCGGCGTTTTTTACGCCGGACATAAAAATGCCCCCACAGCTCCGGCGCTACGGAGATTTATGTAGAGGCGGACTGTCTCTACATAAATCCCGTACGCGCCGTTGCGCACCGCCGAAAACCTACGCCAGCTGAGGACTGGAGTAGATTTTCGGCGTACATTTTGGCGGAACGGATGATAAATCGCGCGGACTCTGAGTCCGCGCCCTCCGTTCCGCCCACTTTCCGCCCCCTTTCCGCCCCCTTTCCGCCCCCTGGCGTACTCGGCGGAAAGTGCCGATTTGCGAATATTTTATTCGCAAATCCGCCATTTTTGCTTAAAAAAAGACGCAAATCGGCACTTTCCGCCGAAAATCATCCATTCGCCGGATGATACATGTGGCCCATGGAGTTCAATAGACTGCGGCACGCCAGGGACCGGTCAGGTGACTGAATCGGGTGAGAAAGAACGGTTTATAAAAGTTGACCGCCCAAAATATTTAAATAATGAATTATTTCTATTTCCCATAATGCAACAAAACAAAAATCACAGTTAAAGAGGAATTAAAAAAAAAATGATGAGATCAGAAGCAGACTTGCAATATACTTGCTTTATTTTTTTATGTTTTCTATGTTTAAATCAATGTTATACATACAACCACTAGGTGTCTCCCTTTACTGTGCATGTGTACAGTAGCAGAGAATCTTGGGTGTGCTCGCACTGTACGGTCAGCTCTCCTGTCACACAGCACCAAAACCTCTGTGACCACACAGTGACATTATACTGACTGAAATGTTACATAACAAAGAGCATACAACCTGCATGATGGACAGGTGTCTTTTCTTGTGTGAGCGTCAGACTATGGGGACTTCCTGTGTTTGGTCTCTTTTTATTAAAGGAGAAGTCCAATGAAATTTTTTATTGAAGTATTGTATTGTCCCCCAAAAGTTATACACTTATTACGGGAAATGCTCATAAAGTGCTTTTTTCCCCTGCACTTACTACTGCATCAAGGCTTCACTTCCTGGATAACATGGTGATGTCACTTCCTAGATAACATGGTGATGTCACTTCCTGGATAACATGGTGATGTCACTTCCTGGATAACATGGTGATGTCACTTCCTGGATAACATGGTGATGTCACGTCCCGACTCCCAGAGCTGTGCGGGCTGTGGCTGCTGGAGAGGATGATGGCAGGGGGACACTGAGGGACACAGGGCACTGGAGGGACACTGAGCATCCCCCTGCCATCATCCTCTCCTGCAGCCACAGCCCGCACAGCTCTGGGAGTCGGGACGTGACATCACCATGTTATCCAGGAAGTGACATCACCATGTTATCCAGGAAATGACATCACCACGTTATCCAGGAAGTGAAGCCTTGATGCAGTAGTAAGTGCAGGGAAAATCACTTTATGTGCATTTCCAGTAATAAGTGTATATTGGTGATCTGTATAACTTTTGGGGGCAATAATATGCTTTAATAAAAAAATACATTACATACAGCAGCTGATAAGTACTGGAAGACTTGAATTTTTTAATAGAAGTAATTTACAATTGTATATAATTTTCTGCCACCAGTTGATGTAAAAAAAATAAATAAAAGATTCTAGAGAACCCCTTTAAGTACTAACTCCCAGTGTAGTAATAAATATATATATATATATATATATATATATATATATATATATATATATATATACACACATACACACTCGGGCATATGTGATTGGTGATCTGTTTGATGAATTTCTTTACTGTCTCTTCGCCAGTAAACAGGTATGTGTTAAAACAGGAATACGATGGACAAGAGGCCCAGAGCCTGTAAAGAAGACATATTTACTATGATTTATCAAACATGGTGTGAAGTGAAACTGGCCCAGTTGCCCCTAGCAACCAATCAGATTCCACCTTTCATTTTCCAAACTGTCTGTGAGGAATGAAAGGTGGAATCTGATTGGTTGCTAGGGGCAACTGGGCCAGTTTCACTTTACACCATGTTTGATAAATCTCCCCCTCTATATCCTGACGGCCACCTGAAGCCCACTCTATCCTAATACATTGTACATTCACTCTGTAGTATGTTGCCGCTTTGGCGTCAGTGTTCAAAATATTATACTATGAACCCTGTGTGAATGCTAACCGGGCTATGATATCAAATGTGCTTGTCCCATTGATCTCATCAAACGCAATGTTTTGTGACATTACAAGTCCGCCGCCATCAGCGTGACATTTATTCTTTCCAGAGCGAGGACATAATCGCACCCCAGACACCACTCTGACACTTGTTTCATGTGTTCGGCCTGAACTACCTCCTCCAGCACATCCACACATTACACTGTAACATCAATGTGCCAGATGACCAGTGCAATAGAAAGCGGCAGGAACGTGTATCTGGAAGGCTGGCTGTTCTATATTACATGGCAATAAAAAATTAAGATTGTCCTCATATCTTCAAAATAACTACAGAAATACTGCCCCTTATTTCCAGAGATATAACTGCTATAATACTGCTCCTTTATATAAAAATATAACTATTATAATACTGCCCCCTATATACAGGAATATAACTACTATAATACTGCTCCTATATACAGGAATATAACTGCTATAATACTGATCCCTATATACAGGGATATAACTACTATAATACTGCTCCTATATACAAGAATATAACTACTATAATACTGCTCCTATATACAAGAATATAACTACTATAATACGGTTCAGGGAAGAAAAAGAGTGCTGCACCTCACACCTATGGCTGATACTAGTACCTCTCGGCTGCATAAAAAACATGGGCTGGGTTTTGGTGGGGCTTTTTGGGTCTGGTCCTGTGACATTGGGGTTGCAGGGCCGTTCCATGGCCTCCCTTCCCTGCACGTGCACGCTTTGCGGGGTTGGCGGTCACTGACCGACACGGTGTGGAGTTAGCGTAGGGACCCGTGTGGACCAGAGGACCTGCGCGGTGGTACACGGGGCAATATGGCTTGATCAATTCATATACAGACACTCTGGTGTTGATTTTTAATATAGGCCTAGCGGCATTAGTATCAGCCATAGATGGGATGTGCAGCGGTTCCATTCTCTCCAGTTCGTATAACTACTATAATACTGCTCCTATACACAAGAATATAACTACTATAATACTGCCCCCTATATACAGGGATATAACTACTATAATACTGCTCCTATATACAAGAATATAACTACTATAATACTGCCCCCTATATACAGGAATATAACTACTATAATACTGCTCCTATATACAAGAATATAACTACTATAATACTGCCCCCTATATACAGGAATATAACTACTATAATACTGCTCCTATATGCAAGAATATAACTACTATAATACTGCCCCCTATATACAAGAATATAACTACTATAATACTGCTCCTATATACAAGAATATAACTACTATAATACTGTTCCTATATACAGGAATATAACTACTATAATACTGCTCCTATATAAGAGAATATAACTACTATAATACTGCTCCTATATACAAGAATATAACTACTATAATACTGCTCCTATATACAAGAATATAACTACTATAATACTGCCCCCTATATACAAGAATATAACTACTATAATACTGCTCCTATATACAAGAATATAACTACTATAATACTGCTCCTATATACAAGAATATAACTACTATAATACTGCCCCTATATACAGGAATATAACTACTATAATACTGCTCCTATATACAGGAATATAACTACTATAATACTACTCCTATATACAGGAATATAACTACTATAATACTGCTCCTATATACAGGGATATAACTACTATAATTCTGCTCCCTATATACAAGAATATAACTACTATAATACTGCTCCTATATACAAGAATATAACTACTATAATACTGCCCCCTATATACAGGAATATAACTACTATAATACTGTTCCTATATACAGGAATATAACTACTATAATACTGCTCCTATATAAGAGAATATAACTACTATAATACTGCCCCGATATACAAGAATATAACTGCTATCGTGCTTCCTTTATGGATTATCAGATACCAGATTAAATTAATTTGATTGTCCCTACACCATAGAAAAGTCCCGTTAAATAAACCAGCCTCAGGTTACAATGTATCATCATACAATGATGCTGGCGGTAGACATCTATTACTGAAGCACTTGCACTGGATCGCTGACTAGTAGCGCCTCTCTATGGCACAGCACTGTACTACACATCTGCTCTGCTCCTTACCTGGGGCCAAAACGTGTGCATCCCCTGGGCCCCACGTGAGGATGGTTCTATGGTATTATGTGGTACATTGTGTATAATGCTGTACATTGTGTATCATGCGGTACATTGTGTATCATGCGGTACATTGTGTATCATGCGGTACATTGTGTATTATGCTGTATATTGTGTATTATGCTGTACATTGTGTATTATGAGGTACATTGTGTATTATGCGGTATATTGTGTATTATGCGGTATATTGTGTATTATGCTGTACATTGTGTATTATGCGGTATATTGTGTATTATGCTGTACATTGCGTATTATGCGGTATATTGCGTATTATGCGGTACATTGTGTATTATGCGGTATATTGTTTATTATCCGGTACATTGTGTATTATCCGGTACATTGTGTATTATGCGGTACATTGTGTATTATCCGGTACATTGTGTATTATGCGGTACATTGTGTATTATACGGTACATTGTGTATTATGCGGTACATTGTGTATTATGCGGTATATTGTGTATTATGCGGTATATTGTGTATTATACGGTATATTGTGTATTATGCGGTACATTGTGTATTATGCGGTATATTGTGTATTATACGGTATATTGTGTATTATGCGGTATATTGTGTATTATGTGGTATATTGTGTATTATGCGGTACATTGTGTATTATGTGGTATATTGTGTATTATGCTGTACATTGTGTATTATGCGGTATTATGTGTAATGTACAGGACCCTGGAGCCGCTCCTGTCCTCCTCATAGTGACTGTTCACACTCTCCGGCAGCAGCTCCTTCTCTTTCTGCTGGGTTACACTTGCTTTATCTCTATTAGTTACTTCCTTATTTCTTTATGTTTTCAATCTTATTTTTTATTTAGCTTTTTGACCTTTGGGCCCCAGTGTTTCATGCAGTTACGGCCACAAGTTACAATGTCTACAAAAAACAATGGTTCCCTGGAATGACTTCAAATTGTATATTGGGGGAGCACTGATCCCACCGCACCCATGTGATCTCCTGTGTATTATAAGTGGTAAGAAAACGGGCACCCTGTGATGTGTGCTGGATAATGTGCTGCAATGATACTGCCCTACTGCAACTCACCACCAGGTGTCAGTACAGGACCATACAGCTTCATCACACATAACCGTTACCGTGTTTACCCAAAAATAAGACAGGGTCTTATATAAATTTTTGCTCCCAAAGATGCGCTAGGTCTTATTTTCAGGGGATCAACACTTATTGAAGAATTGAGAACATCTATTATATACTGTACAGTAGTTGTCATCGCAAACCAGTATAACCAGACAAAGCCAATCACCCTGACCAGTAATGCTTCATCTGACCCTGCCAGCTCTGCCACATCTGACCCTCCCAGCTCTGCTACATCTAACCCTTTTAGCTCTGCTACATCTGACCCTGCCAGCTCTGCCACATCTGACCCTCCCAGCTCTGCTACATCTGACCCTCCCAGCTCTGCTACATCTGACCCTCCCAGCTCTGCCACATCTGACCCTCCCAGCTCTGCTACATCTGACCCTGCCAGCTCTGCCACATCTGACCCTCCCAGCTCTGCCACATCTGACCCTCCCAGCTCTGCCACATCAGACCCTCCCAGCTCTGCTACATCTGACTCCTCCCAGCTCTGCTACATCTGACCCTGCCAGCTCTGCCACATCTGACCCTCCCAGCTCTGCTACTTCTGACCCTCCCAGCTCTGCTACATCTGACCCTGCCAGCTCTGCCACATCTGACTCCTCCAGCTCTGCTACATCTGACACATTTAGCACTACTACATCTGAAACAACTAGCACGGCTACATCTGACTCTCCCAGCACTGCTACATCTAACCCTTTCAGCTCTGTTACATCTGACCCTCCCAGCACTGCTACATCTGACCTTCCCAGCTCTGCTACATCTCACCCATCCAGCTCTGCTACATCTCACCCATCCAGCTCTGCTACATCTCACCCATCCAGCTCTGCTACATCTCACCCATCCAGCTCTGCTACATCTCACCCATCCAGCTCTGCTATATCTCACCCACCCAGCTGTGCCGCACCTGACATAACTAGCACTGCCACATCTGACCCTCCCAGCTCTGCTACATCTAACACTTTTAGGCCATATTCACACGTTCCGTAATTTACGGATCCGTATTTCCGTATCCGAGTTAGTGCACATTGAAGTCTATTGGGCTATTCACACGATCAGTAGCAGAAATGGATGAAAATCAATCCGTAAAAAAAAAAGGACATGTCCTAGTGCGGACCGGGTGCGGACCCAGATTTTTTCACGGATGCTCTCATTGACATCAATTGTCTACGGATTGTTTGCGGATTGCAACATGTTTGGCATCCGTATTTCCGTAGAAAAATATGGATAACTCATGCTCCTATTGTGCACAGCAGTATATAGAAGTGCTGGGATCTATAGTTCTCCGGATCTCCGGGCGGACAGCTGACGGAATTCCGCGGACATTTTCCGCGAAAATTCCTCAGTCTGAACCTGCGGCTGCATCAGACCCCCTCCTGCGGCTGCATCAGACCCCCTCCTGCATCATCAGACCCCCTCTGCGGCATCAGACCCCCTCCGGCGGCATCAGACCCCCTCCGGCGGCATCATCAGACCTCCTCTGCGGCGGCATCAGACCCCCTCCTGCATCATCAGACCCCCTCTGCGGCATCAGACCCCCTCCTGCGGCATCATCAGACCCCTCCTGCGGTAAGGATGCGATCTCCTATGCGATCCTCCTGTGCCGTTCTGCCTTCAGTGCTCTTAATTGATTCATTGATACTTTCCTAACCACATAGTAAACACCAATTTATTGAGCTAATTGGTAATGATGATTGGCAGCTGGGCTACAAAGGTACCAATCAATAAATTGGGGTGTTGATTGTAAACACCCCAATTTATTGAGGTAATTGGTACTTGTACCTTTGTAGCCCAGCTGCCAATCATCATTACCAATTAGCTCAATAAATTGGTGTTTACTATGTGGTTAGGAAAGTATCAATGAATCAATTAAGAGCACTGAAGGCAGAACGGCACAGGAGGATCGCATAGGAGATCGCATCCTTACCGCAGGAGGGGTCTGATGATGCCGCAGGAGGGGGTCTGATGCCGCAGAGGGGGTCGGTCCGATGCCGCCGCAGGAGGGGGTCTGATGCAGCCGCAGGAGGGGGTCTGATGCCGCAGAGGGGGTCTGATGATGCAGGAGGGGGTCTGATGCCGCCGCAGAGGAGGTCTGATGATGCCGCCGGAGGGGGTCTGATGCCGCCGGAGGGGGTCTGATGCCGCAGAGGGGGTCTGATGATGCAGGAGGGGGTCTGATGCAGCCGCAGAGGGGGTCTGATGCCGCAGAGGGGGTCTGCCATTCATTCACTGCTCAGTTGAAGTCTGGTCCAGCAACGGATGGAATACGGATGGAATACGGATGGAATACGGATGTCCAATCCGCAATTTCTCACGGGTTGTTTCAGGACCAGAAAAAAATACTGAACGTGTGCATAAGGCCTTAGCTCTGCCACATCTGACCCACCCAGCTCTGCTACATCTGACCCTCCCAGCTCTGCTACATCTGACCCTCCCAGCTCTGCTACATCTGACCCTCCCAGCTCTGCTACATCTGACCCTCCCAGCTCTGCTACATCTGACCCTCCCAGCTCTGCTACATCTGACCCTCCCAGCTCTGCTACATCTGACCCTCCCAGCTCTGCTACATCTGACCCTCCCAGCTCTGCTACATCTGACCCTCCCAGCTCTGGTGCCCCTGACTCCTCCAGCTCTGCTACATCTCTCTGTGCACTAGTAGCAGTGCCGCCTGCAGTGATGTCTGTGCTGACCGGGCCGGTGACATCACTGCAGGACCACGTGACTTCTCCCATCTCAATGAACCTGCTGGTGGAGGGGGAAGGGCACAGCTGCTGCGTGACATCACAGGTGACACCTGGGGACACTAGACAGCCCAGGTGAGCGGAAGAGACATCCCTGCACCTGCCCTGGAGATTTCTTATGCAGCGGTCTTCTAATCTCCATCATGTGACCCCACAACTGTATTCTATGGAAGCGAAAGACATGATGGGAGTTGTAGTTTTGCAACAGCTGAAGGGTCGCACATTAAGAAACATTGAAGTATATGGCCCCTGTTAATAAAAGACTGTCAGGGCATGCTGGGAGTTGTAGTTTTACGACAGCTGGAGAGCCACATGTTGGGGAATACGACCTCCATTCGCGAGTTCCTGATGATGATGGGAGTTGTAGTTTTGTTGAGGATCACTGAATCCCTCCAGTATGCCCCTGGTAGAAAGCAACATAGTGACCATATGATTTTAGGTGTACTGTCCCTTTAAATGTGCGGTGTGGAATAAATGGCGGTAGCTTATCGGCCCTGGTAGCTGATAAAACGCTTTATGACCTGAGGGAGATAACTCTCCGCTGTAATGGACGTGTGTCTGCGCCAATTCCGATAAGCAAAGAATATTCTCTAAATTTCCCATCATGCCTGGACAGCCAAAGCTTAGGCGTGGCACTGACCTACCTGCTGCTGCGTTTGGTACAGCAACTTCCAATAGCCGCCACTAGGGGGAGCTCACCGCATACACATGTATTCAGCACTTAGCAAGTTCAATACTAGCTGTATGAATCCATATACAGTGAGCTCCCCCTAGTGGTGACTGTAGGCAGCCAGAATATTGTTATTTATCAAGTCAGGATAACATAGCGCCCTCTAGTGGTGGGTTCATACAGTCAGGCTATTATTATTTATGAAGTAAGGAACACAGAGCTCCCCTAGTGGTGGCTGCAGGAACAATCCAAGAAAACAAAGACGTTTCGGCTACAATCAGGCGAATGTGAATATCCACCTGCCTGTATGGAAGGAATGAAGCACAAATCTTATTGGTTGATTTGAAGGAAGAGAGGGGCATGAAGTGTATCCGTTCTGTAAGGAGATATGGTTTTCAGGATTTTAGAAAAGCTGGGAGCTACAGGGTTTATCACCCAGCTTTCCCAGGGACAGATAAAACTCTTAAAGGGGTACTCCAGGGAAAATCTTTTTCTTTTAAATCAACTGGTGTCAGAAAGTTATATAGATTTGTAATTTGCTTCTATTAAAAAATCCTAAGTCTTCCTATACTTATCAGCTGCTGTATGTCCTGCAGGAAATGTTGTTTTAATTTCAGTCTGACACAGTGCTCTCTGGTGCCACCTCTGTCCATGTCAGGAACTGTCCAGAACAGGAGCAAATTCCCATGGAAAACCTCTCCTGCTCTGGACAGTTCCTGACATAGACAGAGGTGGCAGCAGAGAGCACTGTGTCAGACTGGAGAGAATACACCACTTCCTGCAGGACATACAGCAGCTGATAAGTACTGGAAGATTGAAGATTTTTTAAATAGAAGTAAATTACAAATCTCTGTCACTTTCTGGCACCAATTAATTTAAATAATTGGGGGTGGGGCAGAGTACCCCTTTTATCTCCAACAAAACAGACTTGATGTTCAGGGTGCTAGGAAAGTTGGGTACAACACCCGTGACAGCTACAGTGGGTGCCATAAGACCTTAGAGCTTTCACTCTAATTCTATTTCTGTTCCAGCAGCCACTATGGCTGCTGTTAGGTCTCACCCAGCTTTCCCAAACTCCTGAATGGCTGCTATATAAATTCCAGACATGTGCTCCAGAGCTGAATTTATAATGCAGCATGTCATTTGATGCTGACACACACGGTATACGCCTCCAGTTATACATGTTCAGCAGTGTATTGGAGCCTGTGCGTCCCTGTACCCGGAGGCTGGGCGTGGAGGAGGAGGAGGAGTGTGAGTACAGCTGACGTTGCACGGGATACACTTTGCTGCTTCCTCCCCCTGCACAGGATCAGGGGATCTGAGACGTCTCATGTGGTGCCCCCCCTCCCAGCTGATGAGAAGGTAATGGGGGTGTATTCTATAGGGGGCATTATATAATGTCTGCTCATATAGTATCACATAGGTGCAGTCCTATTAGTCAGTGCGCTGTCCCTTTAAGTAGACCTGAGTGTATGGGGAAGGCTGAGCAGGTGTAATCTCCTCTGCAATGTGGTCTGGCCGGTCAGGTTAGGAGGACAGGTGGACGTCCAGGGGAGGTGGACGTGATGTTGGGGCTGTATATACCACCTCTATGACCCATCCCGTCCGTGCTGGGGTACGCTGCAGGAAATACGGGAGAACTGCTTAACTAGTGATTACCGGGTGTCATGGTGGTGGGAGGATTGTCCTGGTTATAGGGAGGGACCCAAGATATCAAGATGGCTGCTAGGGGGTGGGGGTATAGTGGTTCCAATTGTCAGGTAACAGGTCACGGTATACTGACCGGCCACAGTAATTATGTGCGGGGGGAGGTGAGTATATTGGGCTGTAGTTACCTGCCACAATAACTGTGCGGGGGAGGTGAGTATATTAGGTTATGGTGACCGGTCATAATAACTGTGTGCGGGGGGAGGTGAGTATATTAGGTTATGGTGACCGGTCATAATAACTATGTGCGGGGGGAGGTGAGTATATTAGGTTATGGTGACCGGTCATAATAACTGTGCGGGGGGAGGTGAGTATTTTGGTTATGGTGACCGGTCATAGTAACTATGTGCAGGGGGAGGTGAGTATTTTGGTTATGGCGACCGGTCATAGTAACTATGTGCGGGGGGAGGTGAGTATTTTGGTTATGGTGACCGGTCATAGTAACTGTGCGGGGGGAGGTGAGTATATTAGGTTATGGTGACCGGTCATAATAACTGTGCGGGGGAGGTGAGTATATTGGGCTGTAGTTACCTGCCACAATAACTGTGCAGGGGAGGTGAGTATTTTGGTTATGGTGACCGGTCATAGTAACTATGTGCGGGGGGAGGTGAGTATTTTGGTTATGGTGACCGGTCATAGTAACTATGTGCGGGGGGAGGTGAGTATTTTGGTTATGGTGACCGGTCACAATAACTGTGCTGGGGAGGTGAGTATATTGGGCTGTAGTGACCGGTCATAATAACTATGTGCGGGGGAGGTGAGTATATTGGGCTGTGGTTACAGAGGGAACCACGGCCACATGGAATAGGGGGACACACTGATGGCAATTAGGTGACTGTGTGGCTGTAATTCTGGGGGAACAATAGCTGGAACCACCATGTGGACATAAAGATCACCACAGTAATGGGGCACGCTGTGGTCGCCACTGTAATGGGGCACGCTGTGGTCGCCACTGTAATGGGGCACGCTGTGGTCGCCACAGTAATGGGGCACGCTGTGGTCGCCACAGTAATGGGGCACGCTGTGGTCGCCACTGTAATGGGGCACGCTGTGGTCGCCACTGTAATGGGGCACGCTGTGGTCGCCACTGTAATGGGGCACGCTGTGGTCGCCACTGTAATGGGGCACGCTGTGGTCGCCACTGTAATGGGGCACGCTTTGGTCGCCACTGTAATGGGGCACGCTGTGGTCGCCACTGTAATGGGGCACGCTTTGGTCGCCACTGTAATGGGGCACACTGTGGTCGCCACTGTAATGGGGCACGCTGTGGTCGTCACTGTAATGGGGCACGCTGTGGTCGCCACTGTAAATGCTGCGTTCTGCACCAGAATACTGCACCTAGGATGGAAGGGACTATGGCTGTCACTGTCATGGGGACACTGTGGCTGGCACTGTTATCAATGGACTTTAGCTGTCACTGCTAGGGGGGACACTGGCTGGCACTGATATTGAGAACACTGGCTGGCGCTGTTAGGGTTGGCACACTGGCTGGCGCTGTTATCAATGGACTTTAGCTATCACTATTAGGGGGCACACTGGCTGGCACTAATATTGAGAACACTGGCTGGTGCTGTTAGGGTTGGCGCACTGGCTGGTGCTGTTAGGGTTGGCACACTGGCTGGGGCTGTTAGGGTTGGCACACTGGCTGGGGCTGTTAGGGTTGGCACACTGGCTGGTACTGTTTTGGGCAGACTGGCTAGCGCTGTTAGGTGGGCACACTAGCTGGCTCTATTGGGGGGAACACTGGCTGGCACTGTTATGGGCACACTGCCTAAACTTGTTAGGGGGACACTGAATGGCAATCTTAGCGGGGACACTGGTTGGCACTGTTATGAGGACACTGTGACTGATAATGTTATATAGGGACTCTGGCTGGCACTGTTATGGGCACACTGGCTGGCACTGTTATAAAGGGACTTTAGCTGGCACTGTTATGGGCACACTGGCTGGCATTGTTATGGGCACACTGGCTGGCACTCTTGGTGGGGACACTGTGGCTGATAATGTTATATAGGGACTCTGGCTGGCACTGTTATGGGGACCCCTGATCTAGTGCTACTAATGATTCACACACCTATGTGCAGGATGTAGTGGGCATGCCCCCATAAGTGCAGCCCCTTTGCCGATTCCTTGTAGGCCCAGCTAAGTTTTCCTACCCGGCACCGTCCGCCATGGTGTTGTCTGGCTGCAACTTTAATAGACGTTCCCCAAGGTGTGTAAACACTGCACACGTCCCTGTGTACTGTACGCTGGATTAACCCTTTATATGGATATGAGTCAGCTGACTCCTCCAGCTCATCTGACATCTCAGCTCTCCCTATGGCATCTATCATACAGAAAGGGAAATAGATGCTGGACTGTCAGATAACCCGGGGGGACGGGACCCTGCGCTCTATAGTGCTGTGCGGCAGCTTTGACAGCCCTGCAGTTCCTGACTGTCGCTCAATGGAAGAATATATGCAAATAAAATTAAAAGAAACTCTACATTTACTTCAATGAAGTTATATTCCTAAGTAATATAACATTATTAAAGCAAAAAAACAAAACGAATTCCAATCTCCGGAATACCCCTTTAATCAAAGCTAGTCACAGACTATAAGTATACAGAAGCGTCTCCCTGAGGGTTTGTTCACACAGCAGCCATGTTCTGGTTTCAGAAAAATAACAGCGAGAGTTGCAGCATGTGAACAAACCCTAAAATATTATGTGGGCGCTGTATGTCGGTATTATGTGGATACTATGGGGGAGATTTATCAAACATGGAGTAAAGTGAAACAGGCCCAGTTGCCCCTAGCAACCAATCAGATTCCACCTCTCATTCCTCACAGACTCTTTGGAAAATGAAAGGTGGAATCTGATTGGTTGCTAGGGGCAACTGGGCCTGTTTCACTTTACTCCATGTTTGATAAATCCCCCCCTATATGTTGGTATAATGTGGGTGCTGTATGGTAGTATTATGTGGGCACGATATTATGCAGACACTATATGGCAGTATTATGCAGGCGCTGTGTGGTGGTATTATGTGGGCTCTGTATGGCGGTATTATGTGTACCTCGTGTGTGTATGTCAGGCAGGAGCTGTCATTATCCTCAGACCTGCCCAATGTACACACGTCTGGCAGCTCCACGTCCTCTGTCATCTGCCGCCTCCATCTTCCTGCAGTCAGGCCAGTTATCAGGCTCGGCCCCCTCTGTGTACTTACGGCAATGCTGCTTTGGCTTCAAATCTTTGTCAGATAATCTTTCTATGTAAATGGACCCTTAAAAAAATCTATATAACTTTCTGAAACCTGTTGATTTAAAAGAAAAAGTTTTTCACTGAAGTACCCCTTTAACTCTTGCTGCAGTAGGAGCCAGGGTTTATCTGTACTTACACTGTCCTTCGAGGGATAAACCTGTTTTTCCAGCTGTGTGCAGCTGATCCACTTGTTCCATGGTATTTAGCAGTATGTCACCAGGACTGGTTATCTATACACTGGGGGTGGGTGTATAGACTCTTTGTCACCTGTGATTTAGTATAGTACCTCCGCACCCCTCAAGATAAGAGGTGAATTGTTTCTCCCATTGTATCCTATGATAAGCGAATTGGGACTTATTTGGCAGATCAGTTACATGTGATTAAGGTGGAAAATTCCCTTCCATCCAGTCTAAGGATAGTATTACAAGGGCCGATGGGGGCCCGATAATAAATGTAAACGAGCGCTGATCTACTAGATTGGCGCTCGTTTACTGGGCCTATTACACGGCCTGATAATCATTTAACCAGGACTGCAGGGACATCGTTACCGATGTCCTTGCAGCCCTTGCTTAAACTCTATATATTACCTATCCATGGTCCAGGGCTCCTCTTGCAGCCCGCTTCTCACCGGATCCTGCGCACTCTAGCTTCAGAGCGGTCTGCCTCAGCTGACAGGCCACTCAGCTAATCACTGGCCGCGGCGGTCCCAGCCTGTAATTAGCTTAGTGGCCTGACAGCTCAGACAGGCCGTTCTGAAGCTGGAACGAGCGGGACCCGGGGAGGAAGAAGGAGTGCAGGAGGAGCCCTGGACCATGGATGGGTAATGTATACAGTTTGGAAATTGTCAGCTGCCGGCCGCGCACCACTATTACACGTAGCCAGGGCCACTTCTGCCATGAGGCGGAATGAGTATTCCGCCTCAGGCGGCAGATTCTGTGCTCCTGCAGGGGGCGGCAGACAGCAGCCCTGCAGCCGCTTGCCGCAGCCATCCTGTCCCGCTGCCAACGCTCACGGCTGTCCCCCGCTGGGCTCCTGCGCCGTCAGCCAGCATCCAGCCGTCCTGTCCCGCCGCCAACGCTCACCGCTGTCCCCCATGCTGTCAGCCAGCATCCAGCCGTCCTGTCCCGCCGCAAACGCTAGTGAGGGGCGGCCGCCTCAGGTTTGCCTCAGGTGGCAGAGACCCCAGGAACGGCCCTGCACGTAGCGATATGCGGTCGGCGCCTGACAATTATAGGTCCAAACCTAAATCAACGATCAGCCGATGACCGTTGTCCTCGGTTGATCATTGTGTTTATTACACGGAGCGATTATAGTTCCGTGTAATAGGGCCCTTATGGTTCGAGTGTTCTATAGGCGCCCTCACACGCACTTTTTGTCTGGCGTTTTTCAGGCCAAAAAATAAACACATGAGCAGAGGCACATGTGTTGTTGTTGTTTTGTTTGTTTTTTTGTTTTTTTATGCGTTTGCATTTTATTTTTCTACAATTTTTGACTTTATGTGAATGATCAAAACTGCAAGGTTTTTTTTGTCTTTTTTTTGTCAGATCTTTCCTTGCAATTTTCAAGTGGTTAAGCATTTAAATGCAAACAAAATGCACTTAAAGTTCATAAAAAAAGCAAAAAAAAAAAAAAAGAACTAGTTTTTTAAAATTGTAGTAAAAGGTAAAAAAAAATAATAATCCTGTGGCACATTTTTCATTAAATTCATCAATGGGAAAGAAAGAGACATATTTTGAATACACAAAAAAAACCTACATGTGAACAGTCATACACTTTTATGATTATAATTGCTCGTAACCGCAGCGACACCTACCGGCCAATCCCTTGTAATGACGCGCATGCGTAATGGAAAGCCTTCCACCTATTGTAAACGACGCGTGCGTGGAAAGGAGACGCCGTGTAACATCAACGCATGCGCGATAAGGCTCTGCCAGGCGGCGTTTTGCTGCGCATGCGCCTTGATTGATTCTCGTCTACAGATGTAATATCCGCATATGGCGTTTCTATAACAACTGCGCCAGCGCGGACATGACGAGGCTCCCCCCCCCCTCCTCCCCTTCAGCCTCATCATCCTCTCATTCTTGTCTTTTTCCTCCATAGGTCTCTGAAAACAAGGTGAAAGATGGACGGGCACAACTAGTAAGTATTGCAGCCTGGTTCTGTGTGGATGTTGGGGGTTGTAGTTTCGCTGGCGATAACCTTTGGCTGCGCTGATGGCCACTTTTAGTGTAAAATATATAATATTCACTTGAAATATTGTGTGATTGTCGCTGTCTGTCACCGACGCATAAAGTTGCACGTGTTTGACAATCTATGGTAGTACACTGGCGGATGATGGCGACCATTGGCCCAGGTCGCCCTTTAAGGTAGCGACATCAAATGTCACATGGGGTTTTGTTGCCATTGAAGCCGATATAACGTATAGTCGCGTAAAGGCGTTGTCCAGATTCTCTCTCTGTCGGGGGTGGGGATGTAACACACACATAGGAGGTTGGGTCCAGTAAATTAGAGCTGGACGTGTGCACGGCACTCATTTGGCGCCGTACGGTCGCCATGGCAACCCGACCGCTGAACGTGCCAGGCCACCAGTGCTCCGTAGTTGAACGCTGAACGTGATAATAGCGTCGCCAATGGCCGCTTCCGTGACACCTTAGGTCAGCAATGTCAAAGTCAAGTAGACAGTGGGCCAAAATGTAAAAATATAAGACAAGGTCGCAGGTCAGTATTTATTGACGTTCACATGTGCGCGTGCAGTGTTCTGGACGTTGTCAGAGCGGCGTGCAGTGTTCCTGGCCCTGTCAGAGAAGGGTACACGTCACTGCCGCATGTACCGCCCCTGATGCACATCCTATGGGGATGCATGGCTGGGATGCATGGCTGGGCTGCAGCCTAGTATGCTGGCTCCTCTATGGAAGGAAGCACCCAGCGTCATGGGCGGTATGTACGGCAGTGACATGGACGCCAGTGGTGGATTAGCTGTATCATGGGCCCCAGGATGTCCACAGTATTTGCCCCCTATGTTGTACCCTAAAGGGGTACTCCGAGCTGGGGTTATTTTTAGTGTACGGCCGGGGAAGAGGTGGAATTAGAGGCCACCAGTCACTTTCCTCCCCGGTTCCAGCGCCGGGTCCCAGGTTGCGCCCCGTTCTCCCGTTCGGCTTCCGCTTCCTGTTCTGAGCTGCGGCTTTAGATGTGATGTCTCAAAGCAGCTCAGCCATTCAGCGGACATCTGAGAATAAGCCTGGACAACCCCTTTAAATGAAACTGGTCCTGCTGAAGCGGCTTGATATACTGTATAGGTTCATGGGAAAATATTCATAAGATCTGTCACCAGTCAGCGACTGGCAGCAGTATGGATTGGTTGCACTTTCACAGTACATTATCTGGTAAAATGAAGGGTGCAGTTAACATAAATTAAAGGGGTTATTCAGGATTTAAATAAAACATCTGCTTCCTTCCAAAAACAGCGCCACCCCTCATCTATAGGTCCAGTGTGGTATTTCAGCTCATTTCATCAACGTAATTAGAGCCAGTTGTAATACCACACACAGCCTGAGGACAGGGGTGGCGCTGTCTTTTAAAGGAAGCAGCTGTGTTTGTTTTTTAAAATTCTGGATAACGCCCTTTTAGGCTAGGTTCATTTTGGCGTTTGCAGCAAAACTAAGTAACCAGACAGAAACCGAATAGAAGTCAGTGAGATCTCTCAGGATGCCGTTGTATCTGTCGTTGTATTGTCACTGAAAGCTGCAGTCACTGGCAGCATTGGGCATTACCCGCTAGGTGATGCTGTGAGTTACCTTATTTCTAATATGTTTTGTTCCCCTCCCCCCCCAGTCAGTACTCCAGAGAGTTCTATGACCGCTATGCCCAAGGCCAAGAGAAGTCAGTGGTCAATAAGATGCAGCAGAAGTACTGGAAGACCAAGCAGACGCTGATCAAAGTCACTGGAAAGAAGGAGGATGAGCACGTGGTGGCCTCCGACTCCGACCTCGATGCCAAACTGGAGGTTTGTTTTAGAGGCTAAATAAAGTTTGACAAATGGGGAACAGCAGATAGATTAATAAAGGGGTAGTCAGCTAGTGTCAGAAAGGTGTACAGATTTGTAATTTACTTCTATTTAAAAATCTTCAGCCTTCCAGTACTTATCAGCTGCTGTGTGTCCTGCAGGAAGTGGTGTATTCTTCCCAGTCTGACATAGTGCTCTCTGCTGCCACCTCTGTCTATGTCAGGAACTGTCCAGAGCAGGAGAGGTTTTCTATGGGGAGTTGCTGTAGCTCCTGACAGTTCCTGACATGGACAGAGGTGGCAGCAGAGAGCACTGTGCCAGACTGGAGAGATTACACCACTTCCTGCAGGACACACAGCAGCTGATTTGAAAGATTTTTTTTGCCAGAGTACCCCTTTAAGCTGTTAGTGGGGTTATCTCTTCACAGGGTACAGGGATAACTAGCTGAAGAGCAGGGGTCTGACCACTAGCACTCCCAGCTATCACAATAATAACGGTATAGATTGTCTCCTGAAAGAATAGAGCGGTGGCGGGCCTGCCTGACCACTGCTGTTTAGTCTCTATGGACTTCTGAAGATAGTGACCACTGCGAGTTGCCCCATAGGAAATAAATGGAGTTGTGACCATGCATGCTTTCTGCTTCTCCAGTAACTCAGGGCACAATGGTTCTCTATTTTTATGATTGGTTGCGGTCCCAAGATCAGCTTGGATAGGGGATAACCCCTTTAAAGGGGTAGTTCACTAAAAAAAATTCTTTTAAATCAACTGGTACCTGAAAGTCTTCCAGTACTTATCATCTGCTGTATGTCCTGCAGGAAGTTGTGTATTCTTTCCAGTCTGACAGTGCTTTCTGTTGCCACCTCTGTCCATGTCAGGAACTGTCCAGAGCAGCAGCAAATCCCCATAAAAAACCTCTCCTGCTCTACAGACTGGAAAGAATATCACTTCCTGCAGGACATACAGCAGATAAGTACTGGAAGGCTTGAGATTTTTTTAATAGAAGTAAATTACAAATCTCTGGCACTTTCTGGCATTAGTTGATTTAAAGGAAAACATTTTTTTGTGAACAACCCCTTTAAGGACCACAATGCATTAATATATAGTATGTGGTAGCGGTTTATTGATAGGATAGTCCATCCTCTAGTCAGTCTTGAGAATGATAGGGGACACAGTGCTGTTGGGGTGTTGTGACCCCTGCTCTTCCCCTGCACAGTAGTCCCTGTCACCTACAATACAAGGACCTGCAGTGCAGCCACAATAAACTCATAGCAAGGACCCAAAAACAAAATGCTGCACATGTCATGCGCAGCAGTCGGGATGCACGGCGCAGCAGTCGGGATGCACGGCGCAGCAGTCGGGATGCACGGCGCAGCAGTCGGGATGCACGGCGCAGCAGTCGGGATGCATGGCCCGGCCAGTCATGCCTTACGTTATGGACATGACAAGTGGTGCTTGTTGACTTTGTCCTGGATAAATAGAGACATCCCTGGGATTTCCTGTTCTAGAGCAGAAGCAGCTGGTAGCAGTGGTATCACATGACCTATCACCTGACCCGCCTTCACTAACCTGTGTGTTATTATTACACTGATTTAAAAGGAATTTGTCACCATCACTGACCTCAGTTACACTGAAAACCCTAATCAAAGGCATCCACTGCACAGTCCCTTAGGCCCCGTTCCCACTGAGGAAAGGTAGCGGAGTTCCGCGACGGAATTGTCCGCCGCGGAATGCCGTTAGCCTCCCGCTCATAATGGGAGTCTATGGGAGGCGCGCGCTCCTGCTCTGTCCGCGCTAAAGAATGAACATGTTCATTCTTCAGCGCGTACAGAGCAGGAGCGCGCGCCTCCCATAGACTCCCATTATGAGCGGGAGGCTAACGGCATTCCGCGGCGGACAATTCCGTCGCGGAATTCCGCTACCTTTCCTCAGTGGGAACGGGGCCTTAAAGAGATATTGTTATAGATAATATAGATTTCCAATTTATTTTTTTAATAAAATATTTAAATATCTCAAGTCTTTCAGTATTTACCAGCTGCTGTATGTCCTGCAGGAAGTGGTGTATTCTCTCCAGTCTGACACAGTGCTCTCTGCTGCCACCTCTGTCCATGTCAGGAACTGTCCAGAGCAGGAGAGGTTTTCTATAGCGATTTGCTGCTGCTCTGGACAGTTCCTGACATGGACAGAGGTGGCAGCAGAGAGCACTGTGTCAGACTGGAGAGAATACAGCACTTCCAATTAAAAATCTATATAACTTTCTGAAACCAGTGGATTTAAAAGAAAAAAGATTTTCGCCGGAGTACCCACTTTAAAGTCCCTAATATTGGGGAGGTGAGAGTAAGTGCAGCTTTACACTAAGGAGAACTTCCCCACAGCTAAACAGTCAGATTATACAGGATTGAGCTCCGGATCAATAATGTAATGTACGGTCACCTGCTTAACTCTTCACCTGTTTGTTGTTTGTTTGTTTTTTTTAGCTTTTTCATTCTATCCAGCGGACCTGTATGGAGTTGCTGAAGGTGATCGAGCAATATCAGAAGAGGATTTGCTGTAAGTGTTTTTGTGCGTTAGTCAGATATGGATCTTTTTTGTATTGTATCTAATGCAATTCCTTAATCACTATATATATATATATATATATATATATATATATATATATATACACAGTGGTATCTTGGTTTAGGAGCCTTTTGGTTTAAGAGATTACAGTTATTCAAAATTGTGACTTGGTGTAAGAGCATTGCTTTGGTGTAAGAGCTCCCTGTACTGGGTGGGAGGAGGAGGGGCATGGTCTGCATAGCGGGGTCTCCAGCCCTGTACTCTGACCCAGGAAGTCTCCCTCACCTTCCAAATCATAGCAGATCCACTTCGGGCTGGGGCTTACATCAGGGGACAGGACTGTGGAGGTAATCTCTCCATAGCTGTAACCCCTCTCTCCCCGGACAGAGAGTGCTGCATGTATGTGCCCCCATCTGTCCTGCTCATTCCTTCATCCTCCCTGCAGTCTCTGTCAGTCCTTGTGTTTCCCATCCTCTCCATTACTGTACTACTGTACAGTAATGGAGAGGATGGGAAACACAATCTGACTTATCTGATTTATAATATCACAGATTCTGCTGTTTCTGAATGTTTCATCTGTTTTACATGTTATTCAGAATAATAAATCATTTATTTTTGGGGTGTGGAACCAATTGTCTGCACTTCTATGACTTCTTATGGGAAAATTTGCTTTGGTTTAAGAGTGGATTTGGATTACAAGCGCGGCCCTGAACGAATTATGCTCGTAATCCAAGCACCACTGTGTGTGTGTGTGTGTATATATATATATATATATATATATATATATATATATATATATATATATATATATATATACACAATCTATCTATCATACATTGCACCCTCATCTGTTGGTTCTCATTTGGCACTGCTATTGCTGTAGTCTTTGGAATATAGAACCATCTTATCTTAGTACCGTCTCCTGATCTTTCAGAGCGTGCTGAGAGTTGTAGTCGCACAGGCTGAAGATTTCGGTCTTATTTTTGTCAGTTTCTAAATCATTTTCCACCTTTTTTTTTTTTTTTTTTCCCCCTTCAGTTTTATCCCAAGAGGAGAATGAGCTGGGCAAGTTCCTCCGTTCCCAGGGATCACAGGATAAATCAAGGGCTGGAAAAATGATGCAAGCGTCAGGGAAAGCCCTCTGCTTCTCCTCACAACAGAGGTCAGTGCTACTTTACAGAGTCCTGTTAGGGTCATTGGTTTGGAGGTTCCTATTCAGGACCCTCTATGAGCCAGTCCAGGGTGCTGGAAGACACAAGCACGTGATCCTTCATGTTCCCTGGTCTCCGGCTCCTATTCAGATTTATTTGTATCCATAATATATAGTATGATCCTGCGCTGCGGGATCTGTTGGCGCTATACAAATAAATTGTTGTTGTTGTTGTTGTTCAGTCCTGTAGCACTCGGGGAAACAGCCGTCTGAAATGTATGACCATCTTAAAGTGTTTCTGTCATTTGTACAGACTGGTGACCTGTCTAGATGATGGGGAAAAGTTTGTACAAATAGAATTAACACTTTAAAGGGGTACTCCGGTGAAAGTTTCTTTTTTTTAAAATCACGTTAAATATAGATTTGTCATTTAAGTATATTTAAAGATCTCCAGTCTTCCAGTACTTATCAGCTGCTGTATGTCCTGCAGGACATGGTGTATTCTTTCCCTCTCTGCTGCCACCTCTGCCCATGTCAGGAATCCCCACAATGTTGTATACAGTGTATAGTCATATAGAAGTCTCTCTTTGTATAAATCTATTTGATCAATGTCCCGACTCTTCCAGGCTGGCTCTGAGGATCCCTTTATCTCGGCTTTATCAAGAAGTGGAGACCTTTCGCTACCGAGCAATATCTGACTGCTGGCTGACCGTCAATAGGATGGAGCAAGCGAGAACCGAATATCGAGGGGTTCTTCTGTGGATGAAAGATGTTTCTCAAGAGCTCGACCCCGACATATACAAGCAGATGGAAAAGTTCAGAAAGGTATTTATATGATAAAGTTATCCATAAAGTGTCACTGTCGTGTTTTTTGTTTTTTGCAGAAATCAATAGTCCAGGCGATTTAAAAAAAAAACTTTGTAATTGGGTTTATTAGGCAAATATGCCATTATCTGCATTAAAAAACACTTTCCCCAGGTCCCCCCCTCCCTCCTCTCTCTCATTCACTGCTCATTATCAGGAAATCTCGACTGTTTTACCGAGCCCTGTGTAACCTATGGAGGGGGGAGGAGGGAGATTAGTCGCCAGCAGAGAACATAGGATTACACAGCGGGACCTGTGTGAAAGCCGGTATTCAGAGGTCAGTGCTGACTTCAGAGGAGATAGCCCGGTGATGTAGCTGTAAATTAACTCTTTGTTGTCCTGTTTTGGTGCCTCATCTCCCTCCACCCCTCCCCTCTCCATAGAAAACCATGAAGACGGGGGGGAGAGCTTCAAACTCCTTTTTCATGATAAAAAAGCACTCCCACACCTCAGTGCACATTATGCAGTTTGAATGCAGCCACAGCTAAAATACAGACAAAAACAGGAAAGTGCAACAGCAACCTGCAAGTGCCAGAACTTACCACACAAAACTCCCTTCAGGGGGCACATGATAAAAACCTATTCTAAAGATTTTAAAAATTAGGCTCTTGGCAAACGATTTGATCCAACAGACTGTGCCGTTTATTGCGTATCCGCTGGAGGGAGTGTGCGGTACGTCCTGGTACTTGCAGGTTGCTGTTGCACTTTCTGGTTTTGTCTCTCTGACAGGTCTAAAGTTTTTTGAAACAACAGTGACACTTTAATTTTACATGGGCCAGTTATTGACAAGAAGTGTTGCTAGTAACACTGTTATGGCCCATGATCAACTCATGTAAAAGTGGCAGCAATAAGCTGAGGAGCGGGATCCTCGGCTGATCGCGTATTTTGTGTGGCGGCAAAACTTCTCTATCAGCCGCACATCTTCCTTTGTAATGGGATTTTCATCTGATTGGAATATACATTTAAATGGCCGCACAAACCTTACAGTGATTGTTTGTGCGGCCACACTGCTCGATTACTTGTGCCTTTTGAAGGCACTACAAATGAGCGCAGATCTCACTGATCGGCACCCACTTGCGTCCTTGCCCAGCCCTATAGCAAGCCATGTAAGAGGGCCCTTACACTTGATCCTGGCCCGGGCAACAAGTCAGTTTTATCTGAATTCTTTCCTTCTTGTATCTTTATAGCATTGATGCTCATTGAGTTACAGGAGTTGTCCTTGATTAGAATAACATGGCTGCTTTTTACAAGAAACAGCACCACTCCTGTACACTGGTTGTGACTGGTATTGCAGCTTAGTTCCATTGGGTTGGACTGCAGTACTACACACAACTCATGGACAGGTGTGGCGCTCCAGCTTCCACTTACAAGCTTCCTATGTACTGTATTACCGAGTTCTGTGTGTATTAGCAGTATACAGTGAATCGCCCCCTAGTGGCTGCTGCAGGCGGTCAGGATTTTGTTATTTAACCCTATGTCCATGCAGCGGTTTGGGAGCTTGATATCACAGAACTCCATATGCTCAGGTTTATTCCAAATTGCTTGTAGACATGATTTTTCAGAAGTTTTTTAAACACTTGTTTTACTGAGAATCTATTGAAAGTTTGTGTGGATTTGCGCGGTCAGTATTGGGTCATAACGTCGTATCATACGGTCAGGAGACTTTCCTCCTGGGACATTAGACTATCCTGGTCTGTCATGGTTGTAATACTATCAGCTTCCCGTATACGCCACGGGGGAATCCTGGATCTAGTCTATGCTTACTTAGTTATTTGTATAAGGGGTAATAAAACTTACAGAACAAAGCTTAAAGTGTCACTGTCGTATTTTTTTTTGTTTTGTTTCAGAAATCAATAGTCCAGGCGATTTAAGGAACTTTGTAATTGGTTTTATTAGGCAAATATGCCATTATCTGCATTCACAAAGACTTTCCCCTGGTCCCCCCCCCCCTCCTCTTTTTCATTCACTGCTCATTATTAGGAAATCTCAACTCTTTTACATCAGTCGGGCCCTGTATAACCTATGGGGAGGGGGGGAGGGCGATTAGTCACCAGCAGAGAGCAGAGAACAAAGGATTACACAGTGGGAGCTGTGTGAAAGGCGGTATTCAGAGGTCAGAGAGGACAGTGCTGACTGTCAGAGGAGATAGCCTGGTAATGTGACTGTAAATTAACTCTTTGTTGTCCTTTGGGGCGAGAGCTTCAGACTGCTTTTCCATGATAAAAATGCATTTTTCGGCTAATAAACCCAATTACAAAGTTTCATAAAATTGCCTGTACTATTAATTTCTGCCAAAAAAACGACAGTGACACTTAAAAAACAACGATATGCTAATATTAGTCACATGTATATGTGGGCATAAAGTAAAGACTACAGGAAGGGGGACTCACTTATTCCATTGACGCATGTCACGCTCAGCCTCTCCCCAGCTTGGTGCTTTACAGTCCTATCCTTTGTGCACAGGATGAGATCACTCTAACCTTTTACATCATCGTGACTGTATTACTGAGCAGTGATAATAGTGATTGCTCCAGTATTTGTGTCTATAGACAGACAATTCTGGAATCATTCTTGACGCCTTTCATTCTCTGGTCCATAAATTATTTAGTTTCATTGTTCAGATCTCTTTCCAAGCAGCTGCAATGTGCAGTGTGGACAGCAGGTGGGGATGTTGGATCACATCTCTTTCCAAGCAGCTGCAATGTGCAGTGTGGACAGCAGGCGGCGATGTTTCATCAGATCTTGGTAGAGTTCACTTTTTGCTTTATCTGAGGCTCTAGATCAGAGATGGGGAACCTTCAGCTGTTGCAAAACTACAATTCCCATCATGCCCGGACAGCCAAAGCTTAAAGGCTATGAATAACAATAGGTGTTCAGCAGCACCAATGGTCCCTTTGTTTTCTGTCCTTAGTCCTTTCTAGATGGCCGCTGGTAGACCCACAATCCTCAAGTGGGTGTATAGCGATAGTATAAGTGAAGTCCAACAGCATCCACAACTAATCTTCCAAAACCTTATTGGTGACCGTAAATACGACGTTTCGACCTCTACTTAACAGAGACCTCAGTAATGGTCGAAACGTCGTATTTATGTAGACTTTGTCACCAATAAAGTTTTGGAAGATTAGCTGTGGATGCTGTTGGACTTCACTTACACCCAAAGCTAATAGGTCTAACCTTCAATAACTCTAATGAACAGTATGGGTGATTACTAGTGATGAGCAAATAGTATTCAATCGAATAGTACGCTATTCAATTGCGTTCGAATATTCAAACAATAACGTAGTAAAAATTTTGATTTCGATTTAAAAAAAAAAAAAAAAACCTCTAACTGTGATTGGCTGGCTAAACCATGTGACCTCTTGAGTATAAGAATAGGGGATTTCAGATTTGTGTCACTTGCTGGTTGGAGCTAGAGAGGGACAGGCTGTATACCAGGGAGAGAGAGCTTTTAGGTGAAGTTAGGTAGGAAGGGATCCCCAAAAGCCCTTGTTAGGGCTAAAAATAAAAAAAAAACTTATATTTAGAAGCTGTTGTGAGACAGGCAGTGTGTTCAGACATCTACTGATAGTGTTTACGGCTGTATACTGTGAGTGTGGGATAATAGCTGTTATCTTGCTACTACAGATTTGCGCAGTCTGCGTCCTGTAAAGGAGTTGAACGGCTCCTTCATTTTATTGTTGTAAAACACTATTCTTTATCCAGTATACGGCTGTTTTTATACTGCTATTTTACACTGCACCTGATACGTACGCAAGTGCGTACCACTAGACCGAAACGTACGCTTCTACTTTACTTTACGTTCGTAATTTGTTTGTGAATGTTCGGCGAATACCAATTTGTTTGTGTTTGGGATCTGAACCGAACACTGGGATGTTGGCTCATCACTAGTGTTAGATGCACCCTGTCACACTTCCCCTGCAGTCCCATATGCATCCAGAGGTGTTGGCATCATTTCCTGAGGTCTTATTGAGCACTTGGTGACCTCCTAGTGGTCCAATCTTGATTTCCAGGTCCCAAGGATTTTTCTCCCATAGACTATAATGGGATTCGATAGTCGTTCGAATATGAGAATATTGGGAGCTATTCGAATCGAATTTCGAATGATCAAATATTTCACTTTTCGCTCATCTCTAATGATTATGGCTATAAAGGTGTAAAGGTATAAAGCTGCCATGACACTGTCTATATCTATAAAGGGAAATAAGAGGCTGCCAGGCACCTCTGCTATTGCCTCCTATCTGTGAGAACATCTTTCAGCATGTCCGATTCTAGATTGCCTAGTGCAGGGCGGTGAATCCCATTAAAATCACTAGGGTGACCCATAAAAATCTGTAACTTTTAGGACTTGTTCACACAGGGCCGATAACCTGCAGCAGCTTTACTTGCAGAAAACGTGCATAAAAAGTGTCGCTCAATAAAAATTATAAATTCTGCAGGTTTTAGCTAGTAGATGTGACACTGTGTTCATTGCTGCCAATGAGTTCCTGAGCTCAGAACATATGAATGAAGACAGTAGGCGATTGTGACCCGGTGACTGCCAGGCCTGGGTATGATCAGACATTGAGGTGCCAGCACCCCCCGCGGGATCCGCTTCTCCTCCGCAGTGTAAATATAGAAAGTTCTTTATTGGAAGAGATTACGTCAGCGCTCACAGATTGATGCTACCTCCGAGATTCCTCTTCATCTGTTCAATTATGCAGGAGAGGGAATTAGAGGTCACCCAGGAGGAGCTTACATTACTCACCGCCAAAACCGGAGAAATGACGGGTCATGTGATGATCGATGGCAGATGGATGAGAGGTCTTCACACCGCCGGCCGCAGTCCTGGGGTATTAGATAGCTGGGGGGGGGGGGGGTGACATCATTGCTCCTATCACTTTATAAAATCATCAGTCTATATGGGAGGTCCTGGCCTCTATCCTTACCCATGGACAAGGTGAAAATTTAATCGTCCATTAACCCTTTCCTGATTCTTGTCATGCTCACTTGTGATGTACTGTATTAGGACTGATTTATATAAAACAGCACATCTCAAACTGTAAGGGGCTGGTCAGTGGAGAGGCGCGGGGTCCTTGCCTGTGCCCGACATTGGCACACAGCAGGGGCTCCGAAGCAGAGACTGCACTGATAATAGCAGCCCTGCATCATCACTGGAGGCTCCGGACTTGAAGAAAGTTATGGACCAGCGCTGATGATGTCATGGTCACATGAACATGATCTCCCAGGTCCTTAACCTAGGGGGCAGTATAACAGAAGAAGTAGCGCAGGGGAGCTGCTGGAGAACCTCCTTCAAGGTAATGTATAAGTGGTGCAGAGGGGTGGGGAGTAGCTGCTACAGGTAGAAAAGGAGGTGAGGAAGTGAGCCAGTGTGTGTGTGTGTGTGTGTGTGTGTGTGTATGAAAACTGGCAGGTGGAATATGGAGACAGAAGTACTGCACTGTGGTGTTGGTTTACAGGTGGAGCAGTATGTATTAGTGCAGTGTAATATTGGAATATATAGGTGGAGTGGGATTTATTGGTGCAGTGTGATGTTGGATTATACAGGTGGAGCAGTGTGATATTGGGGTATACAAGTGGAGCAGGATTTATTGGTGCAGTGTGATGTTGTGTTATACAGGTGGAGCAGGATTTATTGGTGCAGTGTGATGTTGGGGTATACAGGTGGAGCAGGATTTATTGGTGCAGTGTGATGTTGCGGTATACAGGTGGAGCAGTGTGATGTTGGGGTATGCAGGTGGAGCAGGATTTATTGGTGCAGTGTGATGTTGGGGTATACAGGTGGAGCAGGATTTATTGGTGCAAGGTGATGTTAGAGTATACAGGTGGAGCAGTCTGATGCGTGTATACAGGTGGAAAAGCACCTATTGGTGTAGTGTGATGTTAAGTTATACAGGAGGAGCAATGTTTATTTCTGCACCATGGTGCTTATTTGGCACTGCTGCGGGATATTATGTGCCCTACATGGCAGTATCTGGTGCTGTGTAGTAGTATATGTATGGTAGTAAGGCCCCGGCATCATAATGGATCGCCTGGTGAGGCCCGAGAACAGCTGATATAAAGCTACCTATGTAATATCCTACACATACACACATCTATATCATATCATCTAGCATCAAATATTCCATAAAGTCCGATAATCCGGCACTGCCGTATAATGAGAAGCAATTCAGTATAATCTGTGAATACAAATGGGGCATACATTATCCATCCAGTAACCCAGAATATCTGATGATCTATGATTGATGGCACATTATAATCAAGGTGACATCCTGGCCGTTCCTCTTTTTTTGCAGGGCGGCCGTGTGCCAGGAATCCTGGCTGTATAGATCCGCATAGATTCCCCAGGGCTACAGCCGCCTGTCCTCATCACGGGAACATTTGGTCGCACAGCACTTGGCACAGCTCGTCCTTCATCCGATTTGACATAAAAGGCTGGCATGGCGTTTGCAGGCCGCGCCAGGCCATAGACCGCTGATTTCTGGATGAACTAGATGGAGCTGCTGCCTGTTGTGTCGGATGCTTCATAGAAGAGAGCCGGGCTTGTGGCATCCTTGTAGAGACATTACTGTCTATATCATATTGCTCTAAGGTCCTTTGTTAGTATTGGCAGAAAGACACTGGAGACTGTGTTAGGCTGGGTTCACACTGCAGTTTTTTTCATCCCTTTTTTTTTTTTTTTCTTCCCAAAAAACGGATGTACTTTAGCGCATTTATTTTGATTTGTTTTTCCATTATAAAAACAGGATTAAAAAAGAAACGTATCAAAACGCATCCGTCTGTTTATGTACACAAAAACATAGTTAAGCAGGATTTTGTGTACGCCTAAAAAAATGGATGAGTTTTGAGCCGTTTTTTTTTTTTTTTTTTATCAAAACGGATGCACACAAATACATCCATTTTTTATTTTCATCGTTTTTGGCAGATCAAGGATGGAAAAAACGGACTTTATACACAAACGTGCAAAAAGTCACTGAAAGAGTATAAGGCTGGGGTTTTTGCAGTCAGTATTTTTTCAGCCTTTTTTTTTTTTTTTTGCCTAAAAACTATGAAAAAACGGATTTGTGTGCATTCATTTTGACCCGTTTTTCTATTGACTTCCACTGTAAAAAAAAAAAAAACTGATCAAAACACATCCGTTTCTTCTAACGTACACAAAAATGTGCTTGACTGTGTTTTTGTGTACGCTAAAAAAAAACAACAAATGCATTTTGATCCGTATTTTGTGTGTGTGTAATACATGGATTATGAGCATAATTCGTTCCGGGACCGCGCTTGTAATCCAAATCCACTCTTGTATACCAAAGCAAATTTTCCTATAAGAAATCCATTGAAATGCTAAAAATTGGTTCCACGTCCCAAAAATAATGATTTTTTTTTTAATATTCTGAATAACGTAAAACAAATGAAACAAACATTTAGGAACAGCTGAATGTGATATATAAGTTACTGTGCAGTATAGCGATCAGCATGTGGTGTATAATGTATAGTAACTGTATAACCCTGATAACACAGCAGCTGGATATGTGATATATAAGTTACTGTACATGCGAAGGGAAAAGTCCAGCACCAGTGCAGCGGGTAAAAAACGTCCTTCTTTATTTATGCAAACTTCACATATAGGAAATAGACATGCGGTAGGTTGACGCGTTTCGGCGTATCTCACGCCTTGTTCACAACACAATATACCATATACTGTTTTCCCACAAGCTTATATGGGCGGTATCAGACATCACATGACACATAATTAAAAATCACAAACACATGAATTTAAAAACAAGCACAAGAAGTTGTACAAAAAGTAAACCAAAAGGATTGGGAAACCTAAAGCAAATCCGTTCTTAAACATATCTCAATGGCATAAACAGAAATGATACATAAACAATTTTAAGTTTTAGTATGTCATAATAAGATCGTGTCTAGCGTTTAGACCACCAGGAAATCTACTCCCCAACCTAAAAATCCAAAAAGATTCCCTGTTAAATAATTTTCTTTTAAGAGAGCCCCCTCTTTTAGATGGGTGAATTTTTTCTATGCCCATAACTCTAAGATATTGTACATTGCCTCCGTGTGCCTCTCTAAAGTGTTTAGTTAGGGATGACACATTTACCACCTCATTCCTACAGTCCGAAATATGTTTACGTATTCTAGCCTTGAGGCTGGCAGATGTGTATCCTACGTACTGCAGGTTGCATTGTGTGCACATAGCCACATATACCACATATGTAGTGTTACAATTAATGTAGCTGTGGATTTTAAAAACCTTCCCATTAGTGCAAGACTTAATCTCCTTAGAAACCGCAACATGTGAACATGTCACACATCTTTGGTGTCCACATTTGTAGGATCCTTTAATGTCTAACCATGTTTTTTCCTGGTCTTTGCCTCCTGTGTGCAAAGATGGAGATAGTATCGATAACCAGAGTCGGGGCTCTTCTGGATACGACCCTAACTCCATTTTTGGTCATGCTGTGTAGTACCTCATCTTGCCACAAAAGTGGCAGATGTTTGTTAATGATGTTTCTAATCTGTGAAAACTGTTTACTGTATGATGTTACAAATACTATGTCATTAGTGCCCTGTTTATTACGTTTATACTGTCCCCTGTTGCGTGTTTGTTCGGTTAATAATTCTGCTCTATTAACCCTAGAGATCTTGCATGCTGCCTGATCCAGAAGCTCCTGTCTAAATCCTCTTTCTCTAAATCTTAGTTGTAATTTCTCCATTTCTAAAGTGTAGACATCCTCTCTGCTACAATTACGTTTTAATCTAAGGCATTCACCATAGGGTATGTTGTTAACCACATGTGGTGGATGACAAGATGTGGCCATGAGAATGCTATTTCCTGCACACTCCTTCCTATATGGTAGGGCCTCTATACATCCTTGGTTAGCATTAGCCACTAATCTGACATCCAGAAAGGTAATTTCATTGTTGCCAAAATGTGCAGTGAACTTGAGCCCAAATTCATTGCCATTAAGGTAGTCCACAAAGTTATGGAAGCAATTCTCACCATCTCTCCATATGACAACCAAATCGTCTATATACCTTCCTATCCATTGTATAGATCCAAAGAAAGGATTGTCCTCAGAAAATATATAATTAAGTTCCAGAACCGACATTACGATATTGGCGAGAGATGGTGAGAATTTAGCTCCCATACTTACTCCCTGTATTTGTAGGAAAAATTCATCATCAAAAACAAAATAATTGTGATTAAGCAAAAAATCCGTGGCCATAATCAGAAACTCAATTTCTACAGCTGAGTATGAGCTGAATTTAGTCAAATAAAATTCTAATGAAGACATGGCAACTTGTTTGGGGATTGACGGATACAATGCCACAACGTCTAATGTTCCTAATTTCCATTCTTTGTTCCATCCCATATTATTAACGATGTTGAGAACATGTTTAGTGTCCCTAATGTGGGAGGGAGTTATGCCCACTAGTGGTTGGAGGAAATGGTCCACCCAAGCCCCCAATCTTTCCCCCATAGAGCCTATCCCGGCCACTATAGCATTACTGTACAGTATAGCAGCATGTGGTATATAATGTATAGTAACTGTATAACCCTGATAACACAGCAGCTGGATATGTGATATATGTTACTGTACAGTATAGCAATCAGCATGTGGTGTATAATGTATAGTAACTGCATAACCCTAATAACACAGCAGCTGGATATGTGATATATAAGTTACTGTACAGTATAGCAATCAGCATGTGGTATATAATGTATAGTAACTGTATAACCCTGGTAAAACAGCAGCTGGATATGTGATATAAAAGTTACTGTACAGTATAGCAATTAGCATGTGGTATATAATGTATAGTAACTGTATAACCCTGATAACACAGCAGCTGGATATGTGATATATAAGTTACTGTACAGTATAGCAGCATGTAGTGTATAATGTATAGTAACTGTATAACCCTGATAACACAGCAACAGCTTGTAGATACAGGATGGAGCTGCAGAACCCAATAATGTACGCACATTATAGCAGCAGTGTGTATAGCTGAGTGTGAGTGCAGGTACATTATAGCAGCAGTGTGCATAGCGGAGTGTGTGTGCAGGCACATTATAGAAGCAGTGTGTATAGCTGGGTATAAGTGCAGGTAGATTATAGCAGCAGTTTGTATAGCTGAGTGTAAGTGCAGGCACATGATAGCTAGAATGGAAAGGTTTGGAAACACAAAGGCTGACAGAGACTGCAGGGAGCATGAAGGAATGAGCAGGACAGATGTGGGCACATACATGCAGCACTCTCTGTCCGGGGAGAGAGGGGTTACAGCTATGGAGAGATTACCTCCCCAGTCCTGTCCCCTGATGTAAGCCCCAGCCTGAAGTGGTTCTGCTATGATTTAGAAGGTGAGGGAGACTTCCTGGGTCAGTGTACAGGGCTGTAGACCCCGCTATGCAGACCATATCCCTCTGGAGTGTAGGGGGCAGCACATTGCATTTACTGCACCCCAGTCATGGTTATCCAGGCTGACCGGGAAGGAGCAGTGAGAGCCGTTATCTGGCTGTTGCAGCTTGCAGAGAGAGTGGTCTATGTATGTCTTGGGTTGGCACGGCATGCTACCTAGTCTGATATGGAGACCAGGAAAACGTAGCCGGAGCACAGAGGTGTCAGATGATGGAGAGTAAAATCCAGACAATAAATGTTCATTAGGAAATCCTGATGACGTTTTTTACATTCCCTGATAACTAGAGATGAGCTTATTATTACTGGTGGCTGAAGAAGTTGGATGCCGCCCTAGGGAGTCTGGGAGAACGTGGATAGAGCCATAGGTTGTATCCATGTTTCCACGACTCACTAGGGCTGCAACCAACTTCTTCACCGATAACCAGATGCTGAACGATCGGACTCAAGCATACACCAACTGCGCTCATCTCTACCGATAACCACAAGTGGCGACCGTGTTCTATAATACGGACTCTCTGCTCTGCCCTTCAGGTTCAGGCCCAGGTGCGTCACACCAAGTCTGCTTTTGATAGGCTGAAAACTGACGTATGTGAAAAAGTCGATCTCCTGAGAGCCAGCAGATGTAACCTGTTATCTCATGTCCTGACTACATATCAGGTAAAGACAATGGTTTATTATTCATATCCCTGCAAGAGCAAATAGGGGGCAGTATTATAGTAGTTATATTCCTGTATATAGGAGCAGCATTATAGTAGTATATCCCTGTATATAGGGAGCAGTATTATAGTAGTTATATTTCTGTATATAGGGGCAGTATTATAGTAGTTATATTTCTGTATATAGGAGCAGGATTATAGTAGTTATATTCCTGTATATAGGGGCAGTATTATCGTAGTTATATTTCTGTATATAGGGGCAGTATTATAGTAGTTATATTTCTGTATATAGGAGCAGGATTATAGTAGTTATATTCCTGTATATAGGGGCAGTATTATAGTAGTTATATTCCTGTATATAGGAGCAGTATTATAGTAGTTATATTCTTGTATATAGGGGGCAGTATTATAGTAGTTATATTCTTGTATATAGGAGCAGTATTATAGTAGTTATATCCCTGTATATAGGAGCAGTAATATATGTGTATGTATATGTGTGTGTATGGTAAAACCACCTGGTTGGGGAAGGAGTGCTAACCCAAAGCAAAAAAAGAGGGAACAGAATATAGAAGATGATACTGTAGGTAGGTGTAGGTGCCATTATTCCATGTGAAGCTGTATTCCTCTCACGCTCTCTGTTCTGTGTTTGTTTCTGGCAGACAACACTACTTCACTTTTGGGAGAAAACATCCCACACAATGGCCGCCATTCACGAAAGCTTCAAGGGCTACCAGCCATATGAATTCACTACACTAAAGGTGAGCTTTCCATCAGTTCTTGGCTGCATGGGTGTCCCAAGGGGAAGGCCAATTGCTTTGAAATGCGACAGTTTCCAGGCCCGTTCCATTGTATGTTTAATGGTTATTTTTGTTGTCACATACATTTCACTGCCACCGCTGCGGAAAACCAGAGAGTGAAGTCTCTGTAGCGATCACTGAGAACAGGTGGTGCCCTCCTATATTTCTGGTACCACGCAGAGCACACAGACTGGTATAGTTCAGCTCTGCTGTGCTGTATGGCATATTATAGTATGAGGGTATAACTGGAAGAGCTGGGCCTTATAGCAGAGGCCCCAACACACTGGCCCTTTACCTTTGCAAATGCATGGGTGGTATCGCCTAGCACAGGGATGCGGCCCTCCAGCTGTTGCAAAACTACAATTCCCATTATGCCTGTACAGCCAACGCTTCCCCATCCCTGGCCTAGGACAATGCGGTATGGCTTCCCAAAAACGAGGACATTGCTTTGGTGACATTTGCAGAAATGAGATGCACATCCAGTCCTTTAACTTGGATTGTGTAGGTGTGTGTGTGTGTGTGTATGTGTGTGTGTGTGTGTATATATATATATATATATATATATATATATATATATATATATATAATATATTATATAGTGTGTGTGTGTGTGTGTGTATATATATATATAGATATATAGATGTTTACATGAGTGAGCATTACTAGGAACACAATGGAGCTGCGTTTTAATATTGCATACAACCTGGGTACGGGGGGGCACTGCTTTTGCTTTTATGTTTGTTCTTATCCTCTATAACCCCTTTAAAGGGGTACTCCAGCGAAAATATTTAACTTTCATGTGAACTGGATTCAGACAGTTATATAGATTTGTAATTTACTTCTATTTAAAAATCTCCAGTCTTCCACTACTTATCAGCTGCTGTATGTCCTGCAGGAAGTGGTGTATTCCTTCCAGTCTGACACAGTGCCCTCTGTTGCCTCCTCTGTCCATGTCAGGAACTGTCCAGAGCAGGAGAGGTTTTCTATGGGGATTTGCTCCTGCTCTGGACAGTTCCTGACATGGACAGAGGTGGCAGCAGAGGGCACTGTGTCAGACTGGAAAGAATACACCGCTTCCTGCAGGACATACAGCAGCTGATAAGTACTGGAAGACTGGAGATTTTCAAATAGAAGTAAATTACAAATCTGTATAACTTTCTGAAACCAGTTGATTTGAAAGAAAAAGATTTTTGCCGGAGTACCCCTTTAAAAGATTTGCAGTGACTTAATAATTGGTGAATATTTGATCCCCCGAGACACCATCTAGTCGCGAGAATGACCTCCAAGGCTCCGCTTTGGGGATTAGGGTTTGGCGGGTCAGGTTATAACGTTCTGGCCGCTTCTCGCTTTGTTTTGGCTCAGCCGAGTTTATTCTGCTTATAAAAAGCAATTGCTCTCCATTTTTCCCATTCTCTTCTGTTGACGTTAGTATTTATCAGGACGGAGCTTTCAGTACCAGGATTTCCCTAGTAGACCGTTTCCCACGCAGGTGTGGGCGTAGCGTGGGCTCTGCAGCAGATTGCACTGTAGGAGATTAGGCAGCTTGGGTGCTGTGGAACTACAAGTAACAGCAGGAGACCTTTTTATAGAGAGCCAAGAGAGAGCAGTCACGTGTGTGTCCCCAGACAACCCTCGGGGTCCCCTCAGTGCAGCAAACTACAATATACGCCCCATCATAACTTTTCTTTATTTCTGTTTTGTTATCTTTTTACTTTAGAGTTTACAAGATCCGGTTGATAAACTTTGTCGTCAGTCCAAGAAGAAGACAAAAGCCAAGGAGGCCGCTCCCGAAAGAACGGACAACGACCAGTAAGTAGCCAGAGAGAAAGAGGGAAGAATTTCAGAACTGATCCGTGAGACATGGGAAGTTCAGGCTACAGGCCCAAAAGCCTGAGGCTGCACTACTGAGGCCTATCAAAGTGCTGGTGTTATGGGGTGACATCTCCCTGCTCCTAAGGAGATCAGTCAGCTACAGAGGGGCCTGTGTGGATCCACATCACCATCTACATCAATATGTACATCCTGTCTGGATGCCTCTAAGGGTCCTATTCCACGGGCCGATGGGGGCCCGATCAATAATGTAAAAGAGCACCAATCTGCTAGATTGGCGTTCGTTTACTGGGCCTATTACACGGCCCGATTATCGTTTAGCGTGGGCTGCATGGACATCATTACCGATATCCTTGCAGCCCTTGTTTAACACCATACATTACCTAAGCATGCTGCAGGTCTTCTCCTGCACTACTTCTTCCTCCCGGTCCCGTGCACAGCAGCAGCTTCAGTGCGGCCTGTCTGAGCTGACAGACCGCTCAGCCAATCACTGCCCGCGGCAGTCCTGGCCAGTGATTGGCTAAGCAGTCTGTCAGCTCAGACAGGCCGCACTGAAGCTGCTGCTGTGCGCGGGACCGGGAGGAAGAAGTAGTGCAGGAGAAGCCCTGCAACATGTGTAGATAATGTATGGTGCTTGTGAAATCGTTGGTCGCCCGCCGCGCATCGCTATTCCACGCAGCGATGCGTGGTCGTTGCGAGATGATTTTAGGTTTGAACCTAAATAAACGATCAGCCGATGACACGATCATCGGCTGATCGTTGTTTCTATTCCACGGAGCGATAATCAGACGAATCGGGACGATTTAGACGATTATCACTTCGTGGAATAGGACCCTTAGTCAGTGCTTCCCCAACTTGTAGCGCCACAGCTGTTGCAGAACTACAACTTCCAGCATGCCCTGTCAGCCGCAGGGAATGCTGGGAGTTGTAGTTTTGCAACAACCGCAAAGCCACGGGTTGCAGATTACTGACCTAGAGACCATGCATGCTTCCAGATAGCCCAATACAACATCCAGACAGGACATACATATTGATGTAGATGGTGATTTGGATCCACACAGTCTCCTCTGTAGGAGTGGGGAGATGTCACTGGCTTCCCATAACACCAGCACTATGTGCTTCCTGCAGTACATAAAACAAGGAGCCATTATGGTTACTGTCTTTTATCACTTCTCTAACCTCAGCTTAGCGTCTGCGTCCTCTAAGGGCGGAGGTATTTGCAACTTAAATGGGTTATCTTGGCTTTAAAGAAAACATCGTCGCTTCTTTTCCAGAAAGAGCACCTCTCTTGTCCTCAGTTTGGGTTTTGCAGCTCAGTTTCTATTGAAGTGAATAGAGCTGAATTGTAATACCACACACAACCTAAAAACAGGGGTGGCGCTGTTTTTGCCAAAGAGTAGCTCTGTTTTTTCTATTTCTTGATAACCCCTTTTAAAGTCTCTAGCTGGATCATCTATGTCATATACAGTTACTGACAAATACGCATCTTCTCTCCCGTGTAGACTGATCTCTTTAGATGAACAGCAGCAGAACGAGACGGAGTCGGTGTCATCAGGTAGGCTTTGCTTTTTTAGTTTCATTTTTAAATTGGATGTAGGTTTTTATTTTGTCAAATTCAGTAATGAGGGAAAGAAATGAGGTGGTGTCAGAAAGTTATATAGATTTGTAATTCACTTCTATTTGAAAAATCTCCAGTCTTCTAGTACTTATCAACTGCTGTATGTCCTGCAGAAACTGGTGTATTCTCTCCAGTCTGACACAGTGCTCCCTGCTGCCACCTCTGTCCATGTCAGGAACTGTCCAGAGCAGCAGCAAATCCCCATAGAAAACCTCTCCTGCTCTGGACAGTTCCTGACATAGACAGAGGTGGCAGCAGAGAGCACTGTGTCAGACTGGAAAGACTACACCACTTCCTGCAGGACTTACAGCAGCTGATAAGTACTGGAAGACTGGAGATTTTTCAGATAGAAGTAATTGACACATCTGTATAACTTTCTGACACCAGGTCCTTATATATAAATGGGAATGTTATTTATTTGTATTGTTGTTATGATGGTATATTGTTACATGTGAAGATTTAGCCATTATCTTGTCTATGTGTAAAACCTGTTTGATCATTTGTTCTTTTCTTTCATGTTGTCTTTGAAGCTGAGCTGGATAAAGGGAGCACCCCCACCTTTGATGGTAAGGAGGAGACGCGGCCAGATGTGTGGATGTCTATAGGGTTGCCGCATTGTTACAGCTTTGTGATGGTGCTTTTCATTTTCCAGGTACATTGGATGATTTGTTAGATCTGAAGGCGGAGGAGACGTTTATCTTTGAGGAAAGTGGTGAGTAGTGTCCCTGTGATCCCCGACCATGTGTAACCGCTCATAACCCTGCAACATTACACACACTAGGTCCTCATTCTATAGATAGAGAAGGTTGTACTCATCACTGTAGTATGGCTACTGGCCATATATATTCTTGTATATAGGAGCAGTATTATAGTAGTTATATTCCTGTATATAGGGGCAGTATTATAGTAGTTATATTCTTGTATATAGCAGTATTATAGTAGTTATATTCCGTATATAGGAGCAGTATTATAGTAGTTATATTCCTGTATATAGGAGCAGTATTATAGTAGTTATATTCCTGTATATAGGAGCAGTATTATAGTAGTTATATTCTTGTACATAGGAGCAGTATTATAGTAGTTATATTCTTGTATATAGGAGCAGTATTATAGTAGTTATATTCTTGTATATAGGAGCAGTATTATAGTAGTTATATTCTTGTATATAGGAGCAGTATTATAGTAGTTATATTCCTGTATATAGGGGGCAGTATTATAGTAGTTATATTCCTGTATATAGGGGGCAGTATTATAGTAGTTATATTCCTGTATATAGGAGCAGTATTATAGTAGTTATATTCCTGTATATAGGAGCAGTATTATAGTAGTTATATTCCTGTATATAGGAGCAGTATTATAGTAGTCCTGGTCCTGTGGCATGGGGGTCGCAGGGCCGTCCCATGGCCCCCGTTCCCTGACTGTGCACGCCTGCGGGGTTGGTGGCCACTGACTGGCACGGTGTGGACTTGGTGTAGGGACCCATGTGTATCAGATACCGGCACGAGGTACATGGGGCAGTATGGCTTGATCAATTCATACACAAAATTCTGATGTGTTTTTTATTTAGCCTAGCGGCACTAGTATCAGCCATAGGTGTGAGGTGCAGCACTCTGTTTCTTCCCTGAACCGCAATATAGTAGTTATATTCTTGTATATAGGAGCAGTATTCTAGTAGTTATATTCCTGTATATAGGAGCAGTATTCTAGTAGTTATATTCCTGTATATAGGGGGCAGTATTATAATAGTTATATTCCTGTATATAGGACCAGTATTATAGTAGTTATATTCCTGTATATAGGAGCAGTATTATAGTAGTTATATTCTTGTATATAGGAGCAGTATTATAGTAGTTATATTCCTGTATATAGGAGCAGTATTATAGTAGTTATTCTTTTATATAGGAGCAGTATTATAGTAGTTATATTCCTGTATATAGGAGCAGTATTATAGTAGTTATATTCTTTTATATAGGAGCAGTATTATGGGAAGTGTCTCAGTACTTCTCAGTGTAGTGATAACAGGAGGCGTCTCCTTATAACATCTTTGTTTTCTGCTTTCAGCCACATCCAAGGATCCATTTGCAGATCCCATTGAGGCTGATTCTCTGGAGAAGGATGAGATGCAGCTGCTGAATGAGATCCTCAGTGCGTCTTCCTTAGATAACCGGGACCTCGGCGCTGAGTGGACGGCCGTGTTCGGGGAGCCCCTCTACAACGCTCAGCCTTTAAGCCCAGCACCTCCAGAACCTGAACAGAAAGCCGAATCCTCCTCGGGTTTCCTTCCTTCCCAGTTGCTGGACCAGGAATTTAGCAGCTTCCCAGCTTTATTACACGGTTTGTAAAGACCTCTTAGAGGGGAAATCAACACTTAATTAATAGGGTGTAGTTGAGCACAATTATACTGAAACTTTAAGTGACTGAGTGACGGGAGAGACCAGATATTTCAGGGACTCTTCTGATTGGTTGATAATTAAACCAATTGAAATGATTTCCTGATTACATTGACAAATCCATGTGTTTACTCCCAAATTTGTGTTCATCCATGATTGTCATTCCGATGTCCCTGTATTCCAGACTGGACAGCTAACAGTGGGGCCTTATTCTCATCATCATCACCCTCACCTTCACCATCACCCTCCTGTCTCCCATCCCCACTCTCTAACCTTAACCAGAATACCAACAGGAGCCCAGTGAAAGGTAAGATCACCGCCTGCATCCCCCCTCTGCTCATCCATGCTCCTGTGTGCTGTATAGGGGACAAGTTATTTCATCTTAGAGTTCCCCTTTAATGTAACATATAGGACATGTTCCGGTGATGTTTATTATGTTTTTTTATTATTGTTTTTATCCTAGATGCGACAAAAAGCACAAAAGATCTCTCCAGCTGGTACAACCTCTTTGCCGACCTTGATCCTTTATCCAACCCTGACGCTGTGGGGAAAACCGATAAGGAACATGAACTTCTTAATGCCTAAGAGGAGGCCGCGTCACTGTCCACAGCGATGGGTGAGAGGAGGGAGCAGCACACGTGCCACTACTGATCTTCTAGAACCTATGGACGAGGCAGCGACGTCCCTCCCACGGTCGCCTTGTTTGCCAAAACATCTGCTGGACTTTTAAAGGGAAATATTTGGAAGCTATTTTTCTACTGGTCATAATCACAGTCATGGCGTTTCCACCCAACATGCTCGGCTCCGATACTGGATGCTTTTTTTTGTTTATTTGGATGAATGGGATTTGTCTGTTCTGAGTAACTTATTTGGGCAGGAGAATTCATTGGGGGATGATCTACCCAGCATGCACTGCTTTCAGATCTATGGGGGCTATAGTTAAAGAGCAATGCTTGTTGTCCTCTTTTGTAACGTTGATCTGGGAAAGCAGGGTGACAACCAGTATGGTCACCACTAAACTAAATGACCAGTCCACCGAGATCAGTGAATCTGCAGCTATTTTAAAACTACAACTCCCATGATGCCCTGATGCTTTAGTTGGAGGTTGTAGTATTGCAGCAATGGAGGAAGATAGAGGATGTATCAGCAACTTTGCCATTCTCATATCTTGGAAAGTTGGGTGACGGCCATTATGGTAGACCTAGTTCTCATGCGTATTGTCACCCAAGCTTTCCTAGAAAACCGAATGACTAATCCGCCCAGTTAGTCAGTATCAGCACGTACCTTGGCGTGTTTGTTGTACACAAACCTTGGAGAGCTGGGCGACTATCAGTATGGTCAACATTACAGTTAACGGACATGTTGTCACCCTGGTTTTTCTTCAATACTGAATGGCAACTCTGCTTATGGTAGTAAGTATGTATCACTGTACTTGTATCTTGGAAAGCTGGGTGGTAGTCAGTAGAGATTAGTAAACTGAAGTTCCTGAACTGAGATTCATTCCAAACTTTGCCAAAGTTTGTTTCGGTACCGAACCAAGTGCCACCAAGTTTAGAAAGATGGCAGCCGCACATTTAAGAAACAAAAAATCGCTTTCTCACCTGTCTGCACAATAGGGGAAATGTTGTCCTCCAGGTCTCCGGTGTCTTCAGCCGCCTTCAGCCAATCACTGACTGAGACAGGACAGCGCCGTGGCCAGTGATTGGCCATCACTCTTGTCACATGAATGACAGCCTGTGCAGCCAGGATTTTGGCAGCTGCAGGGGACACCGACATCAGGGGAGTATGGATAGGTAAGTAAAGATGAGCCCATTTGTTGAACCGCACGAAAACATCTTAACACCTGCCATCATTTAGTTGTGTTAATGCCGTTCATTTAAGGCAGGTATGGGGAATAGAGATGAGCGAACCTGGAGCATGCTCGAGTCGATCCGAACCCGAACTTTTGGCATTTGATTAGCGGTGGCTGCTGAAGTTGGATAAAGCCCTAAGGCTATGTGGAAATCATGGATATAGTCATTGGCTGTATCCATGTTTTCCAGACAACCTTAGAGCTTTATCCAAGTTCTGCAGCCACTGATGATCCAAACCCGATCGTTCGGCATTTGATTAACTCGAACACGAACTTGGTTCTCTCATCTATAATGGGGAACCTTCGGCCCTCCAGCTGTTGCACAACTACAATTATCATCATGCTAAAGCTTTGGCTGTCAAGGCATGATGGGAATTGTAGTTTTGCAACAGCTGGAGGGCCGAAAGTTCTCCTTCCCTGATTTAAAGCTTTTGAAAAGTTTGTTTGTATGGTAAACATTACAGTTCTCACCCTGCTTTCCTAGAATATTGAATGTTAATGCTGTTTATAGTAGTGAGAATGTATCGCCAATAACTAAACACCTTTGCTATTCTCATATCTTGAAAAGTTGGGTGACTTGACCAGGTATTTGTGATACTAAGCAGCATTGCCATTCAGTATCCTAGGAAAGCAGTGTAGCAACATGAATCGGAACTATAATGTTCCCCATACTGATCACCCCACAGCTTTCCAAAATACCAGTAGGGTGATACTACTATAAGCAGCATTGCCATTCAGTATTCTCGGAAAGCAGGGTAAGAACTGTAAGGGCCAGTTCACACGGAGTAAAAGCGGCGGAATTTACTCAGTGTGAACTGGCCTTAATGTTGACCTCACTGGTAGTCACCAAGCTTTCCAGAATATGAGAATGGCAAGCAATATGATCAACATAAAGCGTTCTCACCCTGCTTTCCTATAATACTGATAACCAAGCTTGTGTCCCTGATTCTCACTGCCGGTCCGGTTGGCTGTCACCCAGCTTTCCTATGTGCCGATATAACTATAACTAAGGAGAGCTTGGATTCCTTGTGGAGGAAGTAAAACCCGCTCTCATATGATGCATCTCAGGGTTAGGGAACCTTGACTCTCCAGCTATTGCAAAACTACAACTCCCATCATGCCCGGACAGCCAAAGTTTTAGCAATATCTGCAAAGCCAAAGTTCCCTACTCCTGATGTATCTGTATACAGAGGAGGGGCCTGCGTGCACCATTGGGGGTGTACAGGCAAATTTTCATCCAGACATTTGTTTTCTTAATTTGTCACTTTGCAGGATGAAGTATTAACCCTCTCCACACTCAGCATGTCTGCAACCTCAGCAAATAAACCCTTTGTTCTGTATATTTTTCTGCCAGACGAGGTGAAGAGTCGTCATTTCACAGTCACATGATCACTGCTTTTCTGTTGTTTTTATCTAAATGAAATCCTTATATATTGAAAGGCTCCACAACTTTCCGCTTTTTGTTTCAATTTGTCACCATTGTCAAGATCTCTGCTTGCTGTCAGTCAATGGAAGCACCAGTGATTACAGTCAGGGGCTGATGACCTGGCGGCCTAAGTTATTACTTCTCACAGCTGAGCGGTTGATACAATTGGATCCTGTCTAGACAATAGTCTGATCTTAAAGGGGTACTCCATCTAAAAGCTTTTTCCCAGTAATTTAAACACATTACAAAGTTATATAATTTTGTAATAAGCTTCAATCACCTATCTGCCCCCCTTCCCTATCTTTCCTCCCCTCAACCCCCCACCAGGAAGTAAAGTAAACTCACTCTTACCTAATGACTGTTGACCCCAGGCTGCTCTGTGGCAGCCATTTTGTGACAATGACATCATCAAGAGGGAGGTGGGTCTAAGCTCTGTTAGGCCAGCCTCCCTTTATCACATTACTCAGGTTGCTGAGCTCTGATTGGCTTAACCAGCTGTAAGCCATCTAACAGTTTTACAGAATCAGTTAGACATCACAAGAGACAAAGTGCATCATGGGAAAGCCCAAACCCCCAAAAAATGAAGTCACCAACTGGAGCTTCAGGGACCTGCAAACAGCGGGAGATTCAAACGGAGACAGACTGTAAAAACTATGTTTATGATTGTTTTGTTTTTTTTAAATCAGCTCCGGAGAACCCCTTTAAGGCCATATTCAGACATGGGGGGCATAACCATAGATTTAGGCTATGTTCTCCCACTAAGGGATCGTAGCGGTAACAGGTGGACGTCTGTTAATATTAACAGCCATAAATAATGATGATCCGCCTTTTCCCGCCATGGTCCCTCAGTGGAAACCTATCCTTACAGTGCAGAGTTTGCCGTGCAATCCTGTCGCAGTTTTCAGCACACACCATCTGGAAGCGGCTTTTTCAAAAACTCCAAACTTCCCCTGGATATCGGAGGCTGCTGCAGGTTTTCAGATGCCTCGTGCACATTAAATGATGGCGGGGCCGCAGCAGGATCCGTGTGACATACCTGCAGGTAAGTACTGCCACGGAACACTGGAGGCCGATGGACTTCACCTGCACAGATACACTGTAACAAACAGCTGCCTGATAATGTGCTCACCTTGTATAGTCATGCATTGTCCCCAACCGATGCAGTACTACAACTCCTATGTACTATGTCTCTGCAGCCAGGTATCGCCATCTTGAATCAATTTAAAAATTGTTTGTAAAGATTTGATAGAAAATTTCCGTCAGTATTATACAGGCTATCCAGAATTACAAAACGAAAAAAAAAAAAAATTAGCTTTCTTCCTGAAACAGCGCCACTGTAGTCCTGAGTTTGTGTGAGGTACTGCAACCTAGTTTTAAAGTGAATGGAGCCTTCTTGCCTTACCATACACATCCTGAAGACAAGGGTGGAGATGTTCAGGTGCTGGATAACCCCTTTAAGAAGATCCTTTATGGATGGATAGCTTTGTCACAATGACCATCCCAACATTTATGAACAGAATCCTATTGAAATGAACATATTTTTACCTATTAGAAGGACAGTGAGGTGAAAAGACTGTTAGAAGTAGCCGTGGTGGTAACTATAGGGGAGCAGGGGCAGATGTGACACCAGGATCTCTGCCACATATTAGAGCCGTCTATAATCCACCAGCCCAGAGATAACATAATACATTATCTGTTCACCCAGCGGAAAGTGTTCCCTGAAAAGAGAACATTAAATATTTAACCTGCGCTCATTACACAGAACATTATAACTGTATGACCGCCAGGAACACGACACATACATTTTCATCAGCCCCAGCAGTGGCCACTTACTGTCCTGTCTCCTCCAGCGTGGCCTACACATAGATGACAGCCTGTACACAATGGAAAGAATATTGTGAGTGAGGCCAAAGAAAGTCTATGGCATGGTTACCCCATCAAAATTAAATTTTTCTACTACTAGATAGTGATGTAGACTGTACTGAAGTGTGAAGATGTACTATTATAATACTGCCCCTATATACAAGAATATAACTATAATACTGCTTCCTCTATACAAGAAAATAACTACTATAATACTGCCCCCTATATAAAGGAATATAACTACTATAATACTGCTCCTATATACAAGAATATAACTACTATAATACTGCTCCTATATACAGGAATATAACTACTATAATACTGCTCCTATATACAAGAATATAACTACTATAATACTGCCCCCTATATACGGGAATATAACTACTATAATACTGCTCCTATATACAGGAATATAACTACTATAATACTGCCTCCTATATACAAGAATATATGTACTATAATACTGTTCCTATACACAAGAATATAACTACTATAATACTGTCTCCTATATGCAAGAATATAACTACTATAATACTGCTCCTATATACAGGAATATAACTACTATAATACTGCCTCCTATATACAAGAATATAACTACTATAATACTGCTCCTATATACAAGAATATAACTACTATACTACTGCCCCCTATATACAGGAATATAACTACTATCATACTGCTCCATATATACAAGAATATAACTACTATAATACTGCTCCTATATACAAGAATATAACTACTATAATACTGCTCCTATATACAAGAATATAACTACTATAATACTGCTCCTATATACAAGAATATAACTACTATAATACTGCTCCTATATACAAGAATATAACTCCTATAATACTGCCCCTATATACAGGAATATAACTACTATAATACTGCTCCTATATACAAGAATATAACTACTATAATACTGCTCCTATATACAGGAATATAACTACTATAATACTGCTCCCTATATACAGGAATATAACTACTGTAATACTGCTCCTATATACAAGAATATAACTACTATAATACTGCTCCTATATACAGGAATATAACTACTATAATACTGCTCCTATATACAAGAATATAACTACTATAATACTGCCCCCTATATACGGGAATATAACTACTATAATACTGCTCCTATATACAGGAATATAACTACTATAATACTGCCTCCTATATACAAGAATATATGTACTATAATACTGTTCCTATACACAAGAATATAACTACTATAATACTGTCTCCTATATGCAAGAATATAACTACTATAATACTGCTCCTATATACAAGAATATAACTACTATAATACTGTCTCCTATATGCAAGAATATAACTACTATAATACTGCCCCCTATATACGGGAATATAACTACTATAATACTACTCCCTATATACAGGAATATAACTACTATAATAACGTCCCTGATATTTACAATGTGAACTTCTGTTTCAGTTCATCTGATTGTTTTCTAGCTTGTTCTATTGTCTTCAGTACATTTTGTATTCACTCAGGTACAAGTCTTCTCTGTTCCTGGATCTCCTCCCAGTTACTTACTTTAGATATGTGACGTCTACAGCAGAACCCAGAGGGCGACACGTTATGGGAACAGAGCGGCTACAATGCAGATGAGGACGTTCGAAAACATCTTGTCTCTTTCTCTTCTCTGTGGGGCTGAAGTTGTGAGAATTCTCTGAGCTTATGTGAATGATAGGAAGTTTCTTTAATAATATCCTTGGCAATGTGTATATAGATCAGAGCTTCCATGTTGATGCTCGGGCCTCAAACACATATATTATTAGGCCGTGCCAGATACCGCCATGAAGTGCACATAATATCCCAGAGTGGTGTGAAATCAACACTAGAGATGATCGAAAAGCGGGAATTTTCAGGTTCGTTTGAACTCGAACCATCAATTTTGAATGAAAACCTGAAAATTCCTGCTGTTCCATCATTCCTACTCAACACCACGGAGTAGCAATATATACTGCTCCACCTCTAGTAAACCCAGAGTGCAGAAATACTTCTTTACCAGTGATAAACCAAAAACCACAGTGCAGAAATAAGTACTTCTGGATCTGCAATATCCCAACAACACATTGCACAATAAACACTGCCTCACATTTAGTAAACTATCATTGCACTGCAGAAATACTGTACATGCTGCTACACCTGTATGAACCAAAACCACTCTGCAGCAATACATAATGCTCCATCTAAGGTAACAAAACACCCCAATGCAACAACACATACTGCTTCACCTGGAATAACACTGCACCAATACATACCTGTGTTGCTCCACCTGTAAACCTGTCTCCATAACCAAACCCTCCAAACTGGCAGTTTTCACATCTTCCTACCCCATCACCCACCCTCCCCCCAACACACACACACACACACACTAATGGCAGCACTGACTCCCTTCTCCACCTCTTCTTCAAGTGAAAACTGGTTTACAAATGGAGCAGGATGTTTTTGTTGCAGTGTAATGTTGGGTTATACAGGTGGAGTAGTATGTATTGGTGTAGTGTAATGTTGGGTTATACAGGTGGAGTAGTATGTATTGGTGCAGTGTAATGTTGGGTTATACAGGTGGAGTAGTATGTATTGGTGCAGTGTAATGTTGGGTTATACAGGTGGAGTAGTATGTATTGGTGCAGTGTAATGTTGGGTTATACAGGTGGAGTAGTATGTATTGGTGCAGTGTAATGTTGGGTTATACAGGTGGAGTAGTATGTATTGGTGCAGTGTAATTTTGGGTTATACAGGGGGAGTAGTATGTATTGGTGCAGTGTAATGTTGGGTTATACAGGTGGAGTAGTATGTATTGGTGCAGTGTAATGTTGGGTTATACAGGTGGAGTAGTATGTATTGGTGCAGTGTAATGTTGGGTTATACAGGTGGAGTAGTATGTATTGGTGCAGTGTGATGTTGGGTTATACAGGTGGAGTAGTATGTATTGGTGTAGTGTAATGTTGGGTTATACAGGTGGAGTAGTATGTATTGGTGCAGTGTAATTTTGGGTTATACAGGGGGAGTAGTATGTATTGGTGCAGTGTAATGTTGGGTTATACAGGTGGAGTAGTATGTATTGGTGCAGTGTAATGTTGGGTTATACAGGTGGAGTAGTATGTATTGGTGCAGTGTAATGTTGGGTTACAGTGGGTGGAGCAGCATGTATTCTGCAATCTGGTGTTGGGTTATTACAGGTGGAACAATATGTACTCCTTTACTGTGGTGTTAGTTTACTAAAGGCTACTAAAGTTTTCATTGTGGTGTTGGCTAACTATATGTGGGGCAGTATGTATTTCTACAACATGGTATTGGGTTACTACAGGTGGAGCAGTACTTATTACTGCACTGTGGTTTTGGCTTGTCTCTGGTAGAGAAGTATTGCTGCTGTATCTGGTGCTGCATTGTATTTGTAGTATATGTTTCTTTGTTGCAGCCTCAACATCAACATTGATTGGTAAGGCGCAAAAAGTTTTAAGAAGCGCTGGGTTATTGAATGCAACTGGTTAGGTATAATAGACACATTTCTCCTACTTCAAACCTTTCATGGCTGATGTACATTTTCCACAAGTTGCGCAATATTTTTTTTAAACATAACGGTTGCGCAAACCAGGGCCACAGGCAGATGAGAGGGGGGGCACTTCCAATAAGCAATAAGACCCTGATGCATTGATGCGGAGTTACCCTTTAAATATAATAAAGTAAATGGTTTGGCCAGAACACTGTACCAGGAAAACATTGCCCTATAAACGTTCTGTATCGAAAAATAAGTGCACCAACTGTTCCTCCCTATCAGCACGAGGCAGATCTGTCCGGGCAGGGATTCTCGGTGGATACAGTCTCATAGCCCTGGCACGGCTTCAGCTCGTTTTTTGTTGTCTTCAGGGGACGAGAGGCATCTGTTGTTGACTCGTATTGAATGAGTAAGAAGAGATAACATATTCACCACAAAATGGGTCAGAAGCCTGAAACGATGACATGAGATGGCACTATAGCGGGAACGAGGGCGGCTGCGAGCTAGCTGCAGTATGTGCGCGCCGATAACAGAGACTGATGCAGGGGAGGCTGCCCACTGCCCTGGAAAATTATTACATCTCTATTTCTAAGTAATTTTTTGACCGCTACATTATAATTATTTTTTAGGTCTTGTGGTTTAAAATATGTTGAGAAATAAGTCGTAAATGTGGCTTGTGCCGAGATTTACCAATGAGCGAATTAACAGATTTGTTAATTTTTGTGTTGATTTTGTAAAAAAAACTGGTGTGATTGCTTTATGCACAAGAAATTTCAACTTTTCCTGCATGTTGAGCAAAATTAAGAACATTGCACAAAATATTTTAACTTTTTTTCTTGTAAAAAGCATTGATAAATTCCCCCTTTCCAGCAGCAGATTTGGCTGACAGTATAAGGTGTATGAAAGTTCCTTCTCGGCACTCACCATCATACTTCATACATTTTTATTGTAGAAAAAAGTCCATAAAAAAAAAAAAAAAAAACATACAACGGCAACAGGACGTTTCGGCGTCAAGCCGAAACGTCCTGTTGTCGTTGTTATTTTTTTTTTGTTGGACTTTTTTCTACAATAAAAATTTATGAAGCATGATGTTGAGTTCCGAGAATAAACTTTCATAATACTGTAGGATTTTTTTCTTACTGCGAGCACCACCCTAGACACAGAAGTGCCATCTAAAAAACTTTTTTCTACTAGTATAAGGTGTATGGAGGCCTGGTGACTCTCAGATGATGCCAATGGATGGAAGAGTCAGGTGTGATGAATATTTTTAGCACCAAACTCTTGCTCTCAAGGGGGTAGGCCAGAGCCTGAGCAGTCTGACTGCAGCTTACTCCTCTATACCCTGTAGGGATCACATAAACATTTGGCCATGCTGAACGTATGTGCGTATGGGGGGGATGGGAGAGATAACCTTCAGCCCAACAAATGACCTGTCATGGTACTGAACACCTTGTGTCCTACTGGACTTCACTGGGGAATCTTAACTTTTACAGGACTTAAAAAAAATAAGAATAAAATAAACGGCCAATCCAGTATATTGGGGTTTGGCAGTTTTTACTGTAGTCATTTATCTCTAACAAGCCACAAAATCTACAATTTCGCCCCATGTAAGGACCTAGTACATGTTTTGCTGAATTGCTAAATATAAGGCCTCCCCCAAAAGTAAGACCTAGCAAAGTTTTTGTTGGGAAGCATGCCCGCCGGACAGAACACCAGGACATGCAGCTCGGATTCTTTTTAGCCCGTTGTGGTTGTCCCCTACTTTCACCATCCATTGCAGAGCAGCTGCATGCAGGACATGAAGACTGTCACCTGCCGCCAACCCGATGGCCCTTCTGTGGCAGTCACTAGTAAATGTCCCCTACCACCAGATGTAGAACTGCATTCTACCATTATTCAGTCATCTGCCACCATACCATACGCTGTCCCTGCTGTGCTGTACGAGTGTCCTGTGGTGAGCTCCCCCTGGTGGCCGGAAGCCGCAATACAACATTACAATACAAACATTTTCTCCATGCTGAACATTGCACAGGTCCTTAACGATCCAGCCCATCTGCCGGGCTGCCACAGGTGGGGAATAGGAGACAATCTGCCTGGAGCATTCCTAATGATGAGGGTGGGGAGGACAGACAGAGAGGTTGTGCAAAGTTAGGGCACAGGTACTTCCGTTGGGCATGGGGCTTCAAGTTTAAAAGTAGTTTAGGACAATAACTGCATCACCTGCCAAACGGACCCCAGGACAGATCTTGAATTAAAAGCAGCTATCCGAAGGTACAAGTGGGTTTTTTTTTGTTTTTGTTTTTTTTTTTTGGGGGGGGGGGTCAGATTGTGGGTACAGAGTCACTTTAAGTGAGACCTCAGTACATGAACTATTCGATAAGCAGCAGGACCAGGATGACGATCAGAAGAAATCGTTCCAGATATTTTATTATTAATGACCATGATGTCAACCGTGTCTTAAGGAGGTATTGATCGGATTGGTTACCCTCCTCAGAGGGGCATTAGATAACACCAAGCTCCTCCATGGATATCACACAAGGTTTAGATTCTTTTATTTATTTTTTTCATTTGCTACAAGTTGTCACTAAGAGAATTGATGTGAAATACAATGCCAGCCGCTCCGATAATCAGAATCCTGTGCCCTTATAACATCTTACAGCCATGAGCTTTGACAAACATACACGATCACAATGGAGTATTAAATATGAAATTTTGTGGGTTTTTTGCCAAGGGAAAAGGAGACAAGAGAAATAAAAGTTGCAATATGAAATATAATAGTCAATTCTGGGTTCAGAAGTTGTCAGTATGAAACCACTTAAAGGGGTATTCCACTCAAACATAACTTATGATATGTTGCTGCCCATGGTGAGACTAACAATTCCTTCCATACTTGTTATTATCTGTTTAGTCTCCTTCCCCCAGTTTTCAGCTTGTTTTCTGCTGAAGACACAAAAATCTGTGTGTGAGCTTTTCTCTGTCTCCCTCTCCTCCCTTCTAAGACAGATGATGTACATAAGTCCTCAGCAGGCTTTATATGCAACTTTGTAGCTTCTTTGTGATGCTGGGAGGGTTCATTTGAGGTCAAGTGGCTGATAAATTTGCTGTAAGTATCAGACATTTTGGAAAGAGACAGACAGAGAAGCTTGCACACAATTTTTTGTGTCGTCTCCAGCAGAAAGCAGCAGCTCAGGACTGGAGTAAGGAGACAGAAAAGGTAATGACATGTATGGAATAAATTGTTATTCTCACCATGGACAGCAATATATGAAGTTATATTTGAGCGGAATACCCTCTTTAATGTATGGGCTAGTCTGGTGTAAAAATTGACTAAGAAGGTGAAAAAAAAAAAACAGCATTTGCAATCTTTGACAAGTAGTGTGGAGTTACTTCATCGTGGGGTACTGGAACAGACAGACCACATTCACGTCAAGTGTATATGCAAGAGCAAACAACCCATAAACAGGAGTGATGCTGTACCGGTAAGTAGGCAGCCATGTTTTCTTAGTTCTGAACATTCACTTTCCAGGGGTATTGTGAGGTCAAAAAAAAAAAGCTATCACCCCAAGATATAACTTATAGTGTTGTCAAAGTCACCAGTAGTACTGGATTCAGCAAAGCCTTCCATGATAGGAAGTGGTGTAAATCTTTTATCCGGCTCCTCCCTCCAACACAATGATCCAAAAGGGATCTCGTATCGGAGCTCTATTCCTGCCCCGAGTGATCAGTCACTACAGTGCTATCTCCGTCATATAAATACACATACATATATATATATATCTTTATTAGGACACTTAAGGTAGAATGAGATTTGATTACAGTATACTGCCTTGTGCTGAACAATGCCACAGGCAGAGGAGCAGATGGAAATGAATGCAGAAGGTTCTGCAGATTATCTGACCGCAAAAGCAATAGTTTGCCGTGTAGAGTAATCTTCTGCTGGCCTGGCCCCCTCTCAAGGTTGGTCTATCAGACGCCATAAACTCCTATAGGTGCTATTTTTGGGATTTGCACGGCTCTAAACCAATATAAAGCCCATCCATGGAACATGATCCCCTTATGATCACACGTTTGCGGGTGACAGACACACAGGACACCAGATTGCGTTGTTTTTTTTTACTAATAACTTTATTTAAATAAAGACACAAGAAATTCTATACTGAAAAAATACAAAACAAAAGCCACACGTCTTTAAATTTTTCTGAAGCAATATTGTGTGGTAACTGGAATACTGTAAAGCACGTCGGCTAAAAATAACAGTACGACTATGTACAAATCTTTCATTGATATTTAACAAAAGAAATAAAAAAAAAAAAAAAAAAAAAGTCTACGGCTTAGGATAGGCCGGAGCGAAGATTTGCTAAGACGTGTACGGGAAGTCGGGATAGAGTCATCGACAACCTTTATTTAACACACTGCATGAGGTCGTAAAGTAAAAGGGGCAGTACAGAGGAGAAAGTGCGAAAATTGGGCATCTGGGGGGGGGTTTGGGTTGCAGCATATCGGGAAAACTGTATCCTGCGTGACATTCAGAACGTACAATGGTGTGACGGTCTGATGGGGGAATGCAGATAACTGTACAAGATGGAGGGGAAAAAAAAAAAAATGTAAAAAAAAAAAAAGTTGCACTTCCAGATGATTTATCCACAGTCATCTTCACACATATTTAAGATTTTTTTTTTAACTTTTTTCCTGAGATTAATTGCGATAAGTGCCATTTCTTTCTGCAGTGTTCTCTAAATACTGTAGGAACTGGCTTTAGCAAACAAAAAAAAAACAAAAACAAAACAAAAAAAAAAAAAAAGTATAAAAATATAAATAGAAAAAAAATTAAATATCTGAACTCTCCACCAATATATTCAGTCAATATACTGAAAAAATTTTTGTAATTTTTTTTTTTTACAATCATTCATTCAAAAACAACGGCAACAGGGAATCGAGAACAATCGAAGGCAACATCGTACAGGAAGATCAAAAGGGAGAATGCATGAAACAAATTGAAAGTGTGCAACAAAAAAATAAAACAAACATAAAAATACGAGTTTTGGTACGGGCCTCGGAGTTACAAACATTGGCAATGCTCAGGGTGTGTAAAGAAAAAAAAATTATTCAATCTGATTGTAGGAAATAGTTCAGTGAGCGATCAAAACTAGAAAAATAGATCTCACCTCTGGGGTGGGCTTTAGGCTTTCTTTGATCAGCGAGAGTTCAGTGTATTGCTTGTGCTAAGTTTTTAAGATTTTTTTTTTCTTTGTGCAGCAGTTTATTTTTCTAAAGAGAAACTAAAAAATTTAAATTTGAAATTCAGTTAACTTTTTTTCTTTTTCAAAATAAGCGGTGATTTAGTGGATGACCAACAGAGTAAAGGGGTCCTGCAAGAAGTCACAAAAATGGCTCCTATTTGGCCATGTTCATGCCAGCATTGTTGATTAATTTTATTTTTACTTTTAACGCTAAATGTGGCATATGTGATGTGTCCTTGTAGTTTACAAGGACACGCCCATGAGGAACTATTTTAAAAAATAATCTAATTATACAAACTTACAAATTGAAAAAACAAACAAACAAACCAACAACAACAAACCTATGCCACTAGCATGGTCTCTCTCAATGTTCTCCAACCAGTGGCTCTCCAGCTGTAAAACTACAACTCCCACCATGTCTGGGCAGCGTTCAGCTGTCAGAGAACGGGGACGGGAGTTGTAGTTTAGGAACGGCTGGAGAGCTGCAGGTTGGGTGCAATCTCTCAATGTTCTATCTGCTGCCAAAGACCTGAACGTGTCCTGACAGAGAAAAAGTAGGGAAAATGCAAGAGCACTACCCCCTTTAGGACCCTGCACTGGATACACAGACCCCCCCTAGGGTACTACTCTACATCTATGGTATTGCCGATCCAGTTTGCAAGACCATATCTTAAGTTCAATGGAGGGTATATAGAAACTTTGCTGTGTAGTTTAGGAATATTTTTGTATTCCCAAAGAACCCCTTTTTTTGTTAAGCTATAATTAGTAATATCATTGGGTAAGAAGCAGAACGTACATGCCCCACACTGTCTCACTCATTCCTGGTCAATAAACAGACCAGACACTTGAGTAAATAGATTTAAAAGGGAATCTGTCAGCTGCAACTCTGGTGTCAAAGAGGAGTTCCCAAGCTCCTGAAGTGCTAAGGGCTGTAACGCCTCCTCTCTCCACTTCCCATCCCTGTTTCAGTGTTGGTGGAAGCTTAACCCTGTTTCCACATCTCCTTTGTGATGGACACTGGTGCAAGATTTGCTAGACAAGGCTGCGGGTTTCATCCGTCAATCAAGCAGGGAAAGGGATGGAAGGGGAAGCGATGAGACATTACAGCCCTCATGATTATGGGGGCTTAGGAACACCTACAAATAAAAAAAAAAATTATAAAAAATTCTCTTATGGACCCAAAAACTCATGTCTCCTGGCCTCAACAGCGCCAGCAATTTGTCACATGACTATGGCTGACAGATCTCTTTATTCTGTAAGACGGCCGCCTCTTTGGTCACAACTAGAGTGAATCTACAGAAAAATTAGCTGAACCCAAATCTAATGAATCAGCCTTCAAACTGTTCTGTATGTGAATTCTGTTCTGGTTCCTTCTGATCTCCCTAGAGAAGTCTGGAATTGCTTAATTATAAGAGATGAGGAACCTGGAGCATGCTGGAGTCCATCCAAACCCGAACGTTCGGCATTTGATTAGCGGGGCTGCTGAAGTTGGATGAAGCCCTAAGGCTATGTGGAAATCATGGATATAGTCATTGGCTGTATCCATGTTTTCCAGACAACCTTAGGGCTTTATCCAAGTTCAGCAGCCCCAGCTTATCAAATACCGAACATTCGGGTTCGGATGGACTCCAGCATGCTCGAGCTTTGCTCATCTCTATTCACTATAGAACTTTCCAGAAAAAAGTTGGAAGCCGGAACAACTTATGAATCAAAGGCTGATCAGTAATATTCAATTTTGGCAAATCTTACTGTAGATTTGCTCAACTACAATCACGATAGATAAAACGGCCATCAGTAGAAGAGGACTTCACTGGGGCAAGGACTAGTGTTGAGCGTAGATGTCAAACTGTTTTGGTTCTGCAACGTTCTCTAAACATCAAGATCCGCAACCAACTCCTGATGTCTGGAGAAGTTAGATGCTGGGAGTCAAACGCCGAGCGTTCCGGTTCAGAGAATGTTGCAGAATCCAAACAGCTCGGCAACTCCGCTCAGCACCAGCAAGGACCAATGTGTGATAAAACGTGGGACACCAAGAACGTATGACCGCAACGTAGTGGTGTTGGGGATTTGGTAGAGTTTTCGATAGGGTTGACCAGACCTCTGTACATTGATGCATTCTGCAAGGCTTGCTGGCTCTTACTGGTGACCCGTGTCCAGGACATTCACAGTTTTGGAACCCCGATCCAAATGGGAATGTCCCAAAAAAATTTGAAAGAAAAAAAAAAAAAAAAGATTTAAAAAGAAAATGAGCGCTCCAATGTGGTTTACATTCCAAGTTACCTGAGATTTAGACTTCAGCTGAAGTACCTGAAAAACAAGCCTTAGGACGGGCACTGTGCAACCAATGTGGCATTGGGGTTATTCCTGCTATCTTATGACCTCTCCATGAGGAATCGGGGGGGCTTGGAAGGGAGTCCCATTATACAAGACAACTCTCCTTCCCCCTTAATCTTCCAAAACTAAAAAATAATGCAAAACCTGGAGGAAACAAAGGTAATCCTCTGGTACAGTATTCCTTACAGGACAGCACAAAAAAAATTATAGTTTTTGGGATTTACAAAGCTTATTTCATTTTTTTTTTTTTTTACCTGGTGCGACATCCTTTAAATGCATAGTCCACAGTGAACCCACTTGAAGAGATGGCTAAAGTTGTGCTAAAACAGTATTCGGGAAAGGGGGGAAAAAAAAAAAGTTGTTGGGGGGAGAAGAATTTTTTTTTTTTTTTAGTCCGGATCCAGGATAAACATTGGCAGATATGATAATTTAAGCGAAGCAGTACTTTGTGTTTTTTTTTCTTCTTTAATGGTGAATTCTTAATATTGATCAGACAGCGTTAACCAAACCACATGCAGAAGTTGTAAATCTGGCTTCAAGTCAGCTTTGATGGTCACAGAGGCCGGCTCCGTGCTGGGGGGTTAGATTACAACATGGTTGTGGGGAGAAGGGGGAGGAGACTGTGACAACTGCTCTTCTGACAGCAGCTCCACCCCATTCTGTTGCTGCTGCTCCGGCGAGGGGGCGTGGCCGTTGGTTTCAGTGTTGTCTACTTTGCTGGTGGCGTTATCGGTCAGGGAAGAAGAGGAGACCTGAGATGAGAGGTGCTCGACAGTCACGGCGCTCACAGCAGAGCTCTGAGCCGGGTTTGGAAGGGTCTTCAGGGTCAGGTCTGACGCTATGAGCAGTGACCCCAATAGTTTTACAGGACAGAATGCCGATCCTGTGGGAATGAAGTTAACTTTGTTTTTGTCAGGACATGAAAGGAGAGCTGTAGGGACCGGCTGACGAGACCTGCGGGGGAAACATTATCGCACATCAGGGCATCTCCAGAGACGACAACATTTCATATATAACAAATCTGATTTACAAAAGCCTGCGATGTGGGCAACATCCGGCCTTTAGGACCCAGATTACTTCTAACTCAGCCAGATGGGACCTAATAGCTTCGTAACAGTAGGGCTGCGCTATTTTACAGCAATGCACTATTAGGGTGCCTTCACACCTACCGGAACCGCAGCGGATCTTACTTCTGCGGACTCGCAGCGAGATCAGCTGCGGATCCAGTATCAATTCACCCCTATGATAGCACATACTCGCAGCGGGATTGACATCCCGCTGTGAATATGTGCTTTCGCCCCTCGCTGTCCGCATCCCCAATTCCCGGCCGCATCCTGCAGCCGAGAGCACACAGTACCTGCTCGGCAGCGCTGCTGCAGTGAGGCAGATCAGCTGAGCGGGACCAGAGCCGGAAGCCTCACTGCAGCCACGCCACCGAGCAGGTACTGTATGCTCTCGGCGGCGGGCTGCAGGATGCGTCCGGGGATGGGAGATGCGACGGTGGGGCTGCGGACAGCGAGGGGTTAAAGCACAAATTCTCAGCGGGATGTCAATCCCGCTGCGAGTATGTGCTATCATAGGGGTTAATGGTAACGGATCCGCAGCGGTTCTTGCTACGAATCCGCAGAAGTGAGACCGCTGCAGATCCGGTAGGTGTGAAGGCACCATAAGCAGATTTGGTCCTTAAAGGGAAACTAACAGCAGGTTAGAAGCAACTAACCTGCTAACATGTCCCTGTAGGGCACCGGGAGCTGAGAATGAAGTTTCTTACCTTTTTCCACTTCACCAACTTCAGGATATTAGCAGGTTATTTTATTTATTTTTTTAATAGATTTTAACGTTTATTTAATATGATAATGAAGTGTTGCTGCGCACTGGGGGGCGGGGCTATCACTCCCAGAGCACTGATCCGCCCGCAGCTAACCCGCCCCTTCTCATATTTGGGCAGTGCTCTGCTAATGTTAGGCCGTCCCTGAGGCTTAATAGCTCCGCCCACAGTGCGCACAAACACCTCATTAGTACATTAAATATGTTAATATTCCGAAAATAGCGCAGAGGATAAAAGGTAAGAAAATTCCCATCATCCTCAGTGGCTGTGCCCTTCTAACCTACTAATAGTTTCCCTTTAACAAAGATTTAGATAAAATGTTTTTTTTTTTTAATCAAACTAACATCAGAAAGTTATAGAGATTTGTAATTTACCTCCAGTCTTCCAGTACTTATCAGCTACTTATGTACTGCAGGAAGTGGTGTATTCTCTCCAGTCTGACACTGTGCTCTCTGCTGCCACCTCTGTCCATGTCAGGAGAGGTTTTCTATGGGGATTTGCTGCTGCTCTGGACAGTTCCTGACATGGACAGAGGTGGCAGCAGAGAGCACTGTCAGACTGGAAAGAATACACCGTTTCGTGTAGGACATACGGCAGCTGATAAGTACTGGAAGACTTGAGATTTTTAGTTAGAAGTAAATTACTAATTTGTATAAATCTCTAGCAGCAGTTGATTTGAAAGAAAAAAAAATACTGTGTGGGAATGTAGCCTAAATCAGATTTTTTTTCTATTAAAATAAATAAAGATGGATGGAAATAACAGAAGATGGCTTTTATGTCAATGATCCCGATAATCAAGAACTATGAAGACTCGTGTGATGGGAAACATACTCCATAATTGTGATCATTATTCAGCAGCCTGGACGTTCTCCAACTAAGCGCCATTGGTCAGAAGGCAGAAAAGACTAACGAGATGGAATGATACCGATATCACGAGATGTAGACTGGTTTAGAGGGGTTATCCAGCGCTACAAAAACATGGCCACTTCTCCCACCTCTCTTGACTCCAGTTCAGGTGTGGTTTGCTATTAAGCTCCATTTACTTCAATGGAACAGAGTTCCAAACCCCACCCAATCTGGATACAAGAGAGAGGGAAAGTGGCCATGTTTTTGTAGCGCTGGATAACCCCTTTAAATAAACACTCCATATTGGTGATTGTCATTATTTAGCAGCCCGGACTAAGCTCTATTCATCAGATTTACTCTTCAATAAAAAATAACCTGGCATGTCAAAAGTTATTGATCACATCGGCCAACAATTCCAACAACGTAAGTCTACGAGGCCACATAGGATTAGCGAGCAGCTGGGGAGTGGATGGCACAGCTACCCCGCTCTCGTCCTGGCTATACCGCCTGATGGCAGCAGGTCTCAGCAGGGAGACCCACTATGATCAATAAGGCCGGGTTCACAACGTGGATAGAAAAACAGATGTATATGTGTGCATCGATTTTGATCCATTTCTCCATTAACTTCCATAAAAAAAAAAAAAAAAAATCATACTTTAACCCCTTTAAGACCGAGCCCATTGATGCACGGATGTCCGGGCCAAATCAAGGCAATGTTTCTCCCCACCTTCTAAGAGCCATAGCGCTTTTATTTTTCCACCTACAGGGCTGGTTTGGGTGTCATTTTTTTGGCCATGATCTCTTGTTTTTATTTATATCATATTGGTGTACAAAAAAAAATTTGATTGCTTTTCATAAAATTTTTCCATATATAATAAAAAAGAAAAAAAAAAAAAATCAGCAATACTGGTGTGTGTTTTTATTTTCCTGTTTACGCCGTTCACCGTGCGGAGACAACTTTATATTTTAATAGATTGGACAATTCTGCATGATATCATATATTATGTTTATTTATTTTTTATATTTTTATAATGTGCAAGGAGGTATATTAAACCTTTATTGGGAGAGGGGGTTTATTTTTTTTTATACTTTTAAAAACTTTATTACACTTTTTTTACACTCTTATTTTACAGTATAACATGCAATCATTAGATTGCATATACCAGTGCTTCTCAAACATTTTCTGCTGGAGCCTCACCCAACAGACCAAGGCAATGCCTGGGCCTCACCAGACTGACCGAGAGGGCACCTGGGCCTCACCATCTGTTGTGAAAGTCCATTTAAAAGCTGAAAATAATGCTAGGGCTACCCTCACCCATCTCCCAAGCTCTCTATAGTAATAAAGCAAGTACAACATAAATAATGTTGTTCAAATGAAGATTTTTGCAAACCGCTAAAGGACTGTGCAGATCATAGTTACTTTTGTGAAAACTGGCTCCCCAGCTGGGCCTCACCAACAACTAAGGGGCGCCTCAATGGTAAGGCCCGCCTCACAGTTTGAGAAGCACTGGCATATACTGATCTATGCTATGCCATAGCATAGATCAGAGTTCTCGGCAATCTATGCATAGAGCCTTCCTAAGGGCACTAAGCATGGATGGCCGATCCGACAGGACGGAGGTAAGTAACCAACCCCTGCCCGTCGGTACAAGCGATCAGGAGCCTTGCAGCATGGCTGCCGGGGTCCCATTCAGTCAGTGACAGGAACTTGTATGCTCAGGAACATTCCTAAGCATACGCCAACCACAACATTCAAATATGTGAACAAAGCCTAATACAGTTCATAAACCATATTTTTTTCTGTGCGGTGACAGCCGCACTACCGAAGCGGTTGACAAGCGGAAAAAAAGCACCATAAATTATAGCTACAAGCAGCAGCTACACGCTACCACAAGGAACGGGCATGGCAGCAAGCACAACACGTGACAGTACCAGAGAAGCAGCAGGGGGCGCTGTGCTATCTGCTGGGTTCCCCTTTATGTATTTAGGGCCTGAATATAGTTTAAAAAAAAAAAAAAGTAGAAAAAATAAAAATAAATAGAGGGAGGCTGCCGGCAGGGGTCCAGCCAGCGGGTACTTTCACTCGTCCCCCCTCCTGCTCTTGGACAGCCACAGGCAGCCTTACACCTGCCAGCTGACCAAAAAAAGAAAAGGCGTTACTTACGACATTTCCTCAAAGACCTTGACCCGCTCGCATCCCTCGGGGGGCTCTCGTTTGAACATGTAGCTGTTGTTGGGTTTGGGAGAGGAGGCGTACTTGGGCAGCGGCGAACTATTCCCACTGTCTGAAAAATTTAAAAAGAGGAATAGTACAAGTGATTGGAGGGAAAAAAAAAATCCAACAGTAGAGCAATGTTCCCGTGCCGGTGGCGTACCAACTTCTGCAGAACTACAACTCCCATCATGTCCGGACAGAATTGTAGTTCTACGATAGCTGGGGAGCCACAGGTCGGGGAAGGCTGCAGCAGAGTATTCAGACTGGTGATTAAAAAAAAATGCAATCCCGATATAGAAAGACGGGAGAATATTTTCCCCTCCCAGGATGCAACAGCAGAGGCAAAAACAAGCAGAAGCGAGAAGCAGACGAGGGACTATATATAGCGGAGTGATTAGTACAGTACATGCAGACGCAAGGGAGGAGGCCAGGCACATTTTATTAGTAAGGAGGAGAAGAAGTCTGGCAAATGTGTTTGGAACAGTCTCTATCCTAAAATAAAATATAATAAAACTGTGCAGCCTGGCATCAGATCACAGGCCGGATACATAGAGGGAGTCCCCCTCCTCTAACATAGTCACTGCGTGTGCAGGACAAGGGGAAGAAACACAGCCAATAGAGAGGAGTGAACTCTCCAAAAGTTTGGCAGAAAGTTTGAATTAGTTGGAACTGAACCCAAACGTCATCAACATGCCTAAAACTTATGTATAATTTTTAAAAGTAACAGACTTAAAGGGGGACTCGTGATTTTGTTTTCTTTCAAATCAACTGGTGTCAGAAAGTTAGAGATGTGTAAATTACTTCTATTTAAAAATCTCCAGTCTTCCTGCAGGACATAAAGCAGCTGATAAGTACTGGAAGTGGTGTATTCTTTCCAGTCTGACAGTGCTCTCTGCTGCCACCTCTGTCCATGTCATGGAAAACCTCTCCTGCTCTGGACAGTTCCTGCCATGACAGAGGTGGCAGCACAGAGCACTGTGTCAGACTGGAAAGAATACACCACTTCCTGCAGGACATACAGCAGCTGATGAGTACTGGAGATTTTTAAATAGAAGTCACTTACAAATCTGTAAATTTTTCTGACACCAGCTGATTTGAAAAAGAAAAAAATATGCCCCAGTTCCCTTTAACAAAGACAGGTCAACATGTATGGTTATGGTTAAACAAATGGTACACCGCTGGTGATCCAACAGCTTGTTCAGAAATACAATGGAGTTCTTCTTTGCTTTTTAAAATGTAAAAGTTGTCTTAAATGTATTCCTTTTTCATAGCAGAATCCTGCCAGTGTTAATACGCACAAGGAGGTATTGGAAGCGGCCATGACTTTTCTTCCACAGGAAGACCAAAAATTCTTCCTTTTTTTGGGAATAGCTGAAGCTTTTGCGCCCAGAAAAAAGAAACGTTTTACAAGCAGTCGGAAATTTGGCCCATCTTGGGGAGAACAAACAGGATTGGTGTCCCAAAGGGCGCACAACAGTAACCATACCCACTGCTCTTTTACATCAATCAGTGTACCACAAATAAAACCTGGCACTGACAAAATAGCAAGTGGTCTGCATCTGTTCCATGTACAACTATTGTGTTTGTGTGCTCCGGTGTCTTTCACTGATCGCTGTCCCTCGCAGGATCTTCTAAGCTACAGGGCATAGGCTTTTATAATGGCTCGGACATCATCCTTATACTGCTGGCTGATTGGCTGGGAGTGCTGTTAGAAAAGCATTACCAGACCAAGCTCAGGTCATGTGATCCTTCCTCCTTTTTACCATGGGGGAAGGGTCAACAAATTTTTAGCAAATTGTGAACACAATCAAGGTTTAATTCTCTTATAACTAAGGGCCAACATTCTTCCAGAAGTGGCGCCACCCCTGTCCACAGGTTAGAAATGGAATTGCAGCTCAGTTACATTGACTTCAATGCATCTGAGCACTGGACTCTCCACTTCTCCACTTCAGTCCGCATAGGCCACCAACAGGTCAGAAATTTAAGGATATTCTATACACTTACCATATGATAAATATAGGATATACTACACATGATGCAGTATAATTATATCACCTGTGAAATACTAAGGACATAAGGCCAAACCTCGTAAATCTCGAGATACCGTATTTTCCGGCATTTACGACGGCCCCTGACTTTAAGATTTTCAGGGGTTCACCTTATAGGCGGGAAAATGTTAGACCGCAGCAGGGTTTACTAGCTGGAGCTAAAGGAAGAAGAAAAAAAAAAAAAAAACAATCAACTCACCTGTGAGCCGTTCCCAGCAGCCGCGTATTTCCAGTCCCGTTCCTGGCGCAGGCAGTGTGACGCACACTGCCTGTGCTGGAGGTCCCTGAAGCTCTCCCGAGCAGCCGAGCATCTCATCGGTGAAGCTCGGCTGCCGGGAGAATGACAGGCTTCAGGAACTTCTGGCGCCTCTGCCATTCTCCCAGAGCTCTCCCAGCAGCCGAGCGTCACCGAGCTTGTATGATGAGACGCTCGGCTGCCTGGGAGAGCTTCAGGGACCTCTGGCACAGGCAGTGTGCGTCACACTGCCTGCACCAGGAACGGGTCACAGAAGAGTAGTTTTTGGTTTTTTAAAGTAGTCGCTGTATACGGTGGGGATGCGGCCATTTCTGAGCTCTCCTACAGCTCCCTGGCGATGCCAACTTCTAAGATTTTTCGGGGTTAAAAAATAGTCTTATATGACAAAAATAAAGTAACTAATGTATGTGTCTGATGTGTATGGGGGAAGGGGGTCTCCCGACTTTTCCCTGAAGGCAGATTGGGGTAGAGGTTGATCAGTGTATACTCACCTCTGATTACACGCTTTCCCGCAGCGCAAGGTTATTCTACTGCTAAAACGCCGTTAAAAATCCCGCTGGTGCCCATATTGACCCTCTCTTCTCTTTTCGGACCCACATCTTCAGAGGCCGGAAGTCAGAGTTTTCTATGCATCTCTAGGAGAGCGCTCTCGTTGAGATGCATTGAAGACCATGATTTCAGGTCCTCAAAAGCACAGGAGCAACAAGGGGATCAGAAGAGCTGTGATATGGACAGCGGGACATGGTCTCATAGCACCGCCACTCCGAAGGAGAGGGCTCATCACAGGCGAGTATAAATGCCAACTTGGATCTGAAGTATATGCAGCTGAGCCACTATACCAGACACAAGGGCGTACAGACGTGGCAGAGTAACATAGTACCTTATCACAGAAAAAGAATGTTACTGAATTCTGGGTGAATCTTTAAGAAAGGAAATTAAAGTGGATCAGTCAGCAGATTTTTGGGGACTAAAATAAAGACAGCGTACATTAGGGCTTCTCACCCCGAATCAGGAAATGTAACTCTTATTTCAGTCCGTTACTCCAGCTCTGAGATATAAACTTTACAAGTTTAATGCAAATGGGGCCATAAAGCCTCCAGGGTGCCCCCTGGCTGCAGAAGTCCAGCAATGCTTAGCTTTAGAGGAACGCCTCAGGGATTTTATATCCTAATTTGCATAAAACATTAAAACATGTAAAGTTTATATTCTCAGCGCTGGAGTAAATTACTGAAATAAGAGTTATATCTTCAAATTCAGGGTGACAAGCCCTACTGTACACAGCTTCTACTGTAGCTCGGAAAAAGCAACTGATAGATCTGATTTAAAGGAAATGTGTCACCACAATTTTCTTTAATTTTTTTTAGTCTAGTCTCTTTATATTTTTTACTTTAATTTTTATTTCTTTCATTTTTGTACATTGTTATTGGGGCGGTCATATTACCTGGGCTGTTTTTAACAGCATTTAGTGACATGCTTTACATCAAGACTCATGGACATAGACGACAATAGACAGACACTGTCCCCTTGAGAAGAATGTGAAACATTACTGAGCGCGCTCTGTGATCTTTGAAAAGGTCATTCCACAGGGAGCTGCTATTGTCTTGTATTGATGCCACATACTGGTGTCACATGACGCTGCAATGCTGTACAGATCACTTTACAGCAGCCTCCTTTTATTACTACAGATACAAAAGGAAGTCTCAGATTAGTTTTAGCCTCAGTGGTGAGAATGAAAACTGAAGGATATCAGGATTTTTTAATATAGATTTTTTTTTTTAAATGGAGGGAGGGGGGGGGGGCAAAGTCACCAAAAATTCTCAAAAATATGTTAAACATAAAAACTTAAACAGCAAGTGATTTTCTAATGACACAGTACCTTTAAGTCCATGGTAACCATCCTGAGACATGGTCAAACTTGCTGCATTACTGAAACTTCTTCAGTAATTTTAAAGTGACTTTGTACCAACAATCTGACCCCACCCATCTGTACCGTCGGATAGCGGCTTTTAATCCAAGATCTATGCCAGAGTCCATACGGCAGGTGATGCAGTTATTGTCCTAAAAAAACTTTTAAACTTGCAGCCCTGTGCCAAATTGGTGCGGCGTAGAGTGTCTGTACCCTAGGCCTGCGCCGCCCTTCCTTCCGTCTTCACCATTAGGAATGCCCCAGTCAGGATTTCTCTTATTTTTTTTATCACTTGTCGGAGCACTGTATATGTGCTTTAATGGTCCAACACATGTGCAGTGTACAGACAAGTGATGAATAGGAGAAACCCTGACTGGGGCATTCCTAATCGTGAAAACGGCAGGACGAAGGGGGGGCGCAGGCCTAGGGCACAGACACTCTAGGCCACGCCAATTTGACCCCCCTGCTGTAGGAGCCTCTATGGACACAGACCCCATACATACCCCAGTCTTATTCTGTTCTCTACAGCTGTGTCAGAAGAGGACGACCCAACCGAAGTGCAATACAACAGATGTCCCTGATATCTGGGGAAAATGACAGGACTCCACCTCTGCCACATGCACTCCCCAACCAGGTGTGATCTAGCACTGGAATGGAACTGGCACCAGAAGAGAGCTGGAAACCAATTACGAACAGTGCAGGGATAGACAAGGATAAATCCTACACAAGCTGCACAAACATGGCTGCTATCCTCCAGAAACAGCGCCGCACCTGTCTGTAGCCTGTGTCTATTATTTCAGCAATACCAGATTTACCCATTTGCAAAAACTTCTCTAAAAATAATACAGCCTTGTGACACCCAAGTCCAGGAGTCCCAGCTCCTCCAATCAATCAAACCTTTAAAGGGCTACTCCAGCGTTAAAGGGGTTATCCAGCGCTACAAAAACATGGCCACTTTTTCCCCTCTCGTCTCCAGATTGGGTGGGGTTTGGAACTCAAGCTCCATTTACTTCAATGGAACTAATTGCAAACCACACCTGAATTGGAGACAAGAAAGGAAGAAAAGTGGCCATGTTTTTGTAGGGCTGGATACTGGTTACAGAAAGTTATAGTTTTTTTTAACTTTCTTCTATTTAAATATCTCCAGTCTTCCAGTACTTATCAGCTGCTGTATGTCCTGTGGAAAGTGGTGTATTCCCTCCAGTCTGAAACAGTACTCTCTGCTGCCACCTCTGTCAAAGTCAGGAACTGTCCAGAGCAGGAGAGGTTTTCTATGGGGATTTGCTGCTGCTCTGGGCAGTTCCTGACATGGACAGAGGTGGCAGTAGAGAGCACTGTGTCAGACTGGAAAGAATATACAACTTCCTGCAGGACATACAGCAGTTGATAAGTACTGGAATACTGGAGATTTTCAAATGTATATAACTTTCTGACACTAGAGATTTTTTTTCTTTCAAATCCACTAGAGTTCCCCTTTAACTTTAGCCTATATGCTACAAGAAGAGGGACCGTCGGCAGCAGTATGAACCTAATCTAGTCGGTGCTGGGACAGGACCTAAATCGTCCTCACACTCTTATATACAGTTACAGCCATCTTGTGCTGAGATGTTTTATAGGCAGTGATGGTGATGAGATGCAGAGATGGAGCGGACACAAAAAAAAGTGACATAAAAAAGACAAGACTGGATCTACGGTGAAAGAAGACACAAAGCTGAACATCAGGTAACCCTCCTATTTCTGCGCTCACCTTTATCCCGATCGAAGAGCAGGTCGTCTGTGGAGCAGGGGCTGCCTTCCTGCGACTCGGGGGGACATGAAGGGGACGCACAGGGGGAATGGCTGCTGCTGCAACTGCTGCTGCGCTCCTGGACTGACGGGGTCTGAGTGTCGATACTGCGCGTGCTGCTGCTACGGTAGGTGGAAGGTAATGGAGCTCGGCGCCCATCTGGGATTTCCAAAGGCTGAAAGGAAAGAAAGAGGCATGTTAGTGATAAACCTATATACACACCCTACAGTCCGCCTGTGTCCTGTGTAGTCCACTTTATAGAATATAACCAATGCAGCTGCTGTCACTAGAATATCCCATCGCTCCTAGTGCCCATCCGCGCTAGTTTACTGGGCCGATTACACAGCCCGATAATCATTTAGCGAGGGCTGCAGGGACATAGTTACCGATGTCCTCGCAGCCCTTGTTTAAACTCCATCCTTTACCTAAACATGCGGTAGCAGTCCTGGCCAGTGATTGGCTGAGCAGTCCGTCAGCTAAGGGCCCTATTCCACCAGACAGTTATCGTTCGCATAATCGTTAACGATAAACGATCCAACCGACCGCTATTACGAAAGACCTGAAATCGTTCACCCATTTACATGGAAAGATGATCGTTCCTTATGATCGTTTTTGCAGTCGTCTTGTCGTCGCTATTGCGTTCGTCACTACTGCGAACAACTTCTATTCAATGCGAACGTTTTGCGAACAAGCAACAATAAAAATAGGTCCAGGTCTTTATTAAACGATCAACGATTTCTCTTTCGGTCGTTAACTGCTATTCAAACGAACGATCATCATTTAGATTCGAAGGATTTAACGATAATCTGAACGATAATCGTCCGGTGGAATAGGGCCCTTAGACAGGCTGCACCGAAGCTGCTGCTGTGCGTGGGACTGGGAGAACGAGCGCAGGAGAAGACCTGCAACAGGTTTAGGTAAAGCATGGTGCTTGTGGAATAGTTGGTCGCCCACCGCACACCCAAATAAACGATCAGCCGATGACACAATCTACAACTGATCGTGGTCTCTATTCCACGCAGCGATAATTCGCAGATTATCACTGTGGCATTGGATCCTAAAAGTGGAGGGGGAATTGCTGTACCTACCAGGCAGAAAAGGGGAGACTGATGTACTTACAAGGGGAGAAAAGTGGAAGGAACTGCTGTACCTATCAGTGGGAAAGTGTGTGTGTGGGAGCTGCTGTACTATCAGGGGGAAAGAATAGGTGATCTGTAGTACCTAACATGGAATAAGAGTGCGGGGGAACTGCTGTACCTACTGGGGTAAGAGACGTGGGACTATTGTACTTACCAGGGGGAGAGCGTTATGAGTGAGGAGGGAACCTGTAACCCGGGGCAGAGCCCACCCTACCCCTGGATAAAGGATCATATGCTTACACTCTCCTGCCAGACCCGCCATGGAGAAATCACTGCCCACTCGACAAATGAGAAGAGTGCGATGTCTACAGGACATCGGACTCTTCTACTCATTTGCATATGGAGCGCACTGAGAGTGGGTGGCGATTTCTCTTTGGCGGGACTGGAATCCACAGCGGGACCAGCAGGATAGGGTAAGTATATGATCCTTTACCCAGGGGTAGGGTGGGCTCTACCTAGGGTGTCAGGTTCCCTTTAAAGGGATTTTAAAAAAGGCACAACTTTCTTGCAAAAACAGCACCACCCCTGCCCTCAGTGCAGCAATACAGTTTAGCTGGCACTTCAATGGAACGGAGCTGCAAAACTCACACCAAAATGAGGACAATAGTGGTGCTGTTTCTGGAAGAAAGCAGCCATGTTTTCCTAAGCCTGGACAACCCCTTTCACTACCACGTGAAGGCTTTGGTTTCAGTAAAGAGTGCCCTCTAAGCTGATATTTGCCGGCCCAGGCTAGATATACACATCTTTATACCGTTCCTTTAGGACGTTACCCCATCATTATACAGGCGACGCTCGTCCCTCGTGATTATCACAGATGGAGGCGCCACGTCCCATAAAACAATCAGCTGGTATAATGAACAGATCCCAACCAGGGCTAAAATAAGGCGAATCAGCTGCCGGTTATATATAGATTTGTTTGCTTTATGGGGAATATTCTGCTTTAACAATAAGTTAAGGAAAACAGCGCGGCGGCGGCAGCCACGGAGGCATTTATAGCCCGAACCAAGATAAAGCGGCACAATTTACTGCAGAAAGGAAAACTCCTACTCTAAAAGCAAGAGAAAAATCCCCAGATCAGGATGCAGAGACAATGCAAAGGAACTGTATGTAAAGAGTCTCCGCGGCTGTGATCTCTATAGGGAGAGGATAAGATGGTGCCTAACCTGAATAAACCGCTGTGCATGCAGCTGGACAACAGGGTGGAGCATTGTGATGGGAGGTCTGGTTACTATATGCTGGATTACAGGACTCGTATAGTAGTCACCGCCATCCCTGCAGCAGCCTCTATAGTGCACATAGTGACCCCCGGTCCTGCATCTACTCCATACAGAGTCTTACTAACCTCAAAGGACAAGAGGGCACTGCCTCCGACTGGAGAAAAAAAAAGGTTCAATCTCCGGAGGCGACAAGCCTTCTTTACAATGAGAACTGTGAATCTGTGGAACAGTCACCACAGGATCTGGTCACAGCAAAAACAGTAGAGGGCTTCAAAACAGGGCTAGACAAGTTCTTAGAGCAAAATAATATAAATGCATATGTATAGAACCTATCACCCCTCCCCCTTCCCTGTATCCATCCCCTCCTTGGTTGAACTTGATGGACATGTGTATTTTTTAAACCGTATTAACTATGTAACCATATCCTCAGTGATCTGCAGATGTGTCAGAAGAGGACAACCCGACCCGACATGCAATACAACCGATGTCCCTGATATCCGGGGAAGATGACAGAACTCACCTCTGCCACATGCACTCCCCAACCAGGTGTGATCTAGCACTGGAATGGAACTGGCACCAGAAGAGAGCTGGAAACCAATTACGAACAGTGCAGGGATAGACAAGAACTGTACTCACTATTCTGCTGGTGGGGTCACTGTACATACATTACTGATCCTGAGTTACATCCTGTATTATACTCCAGAGCTGTAATCACCATTCTGCTGGTGGGGTCACTGTGTACACACATTACATTACTGATCCTGAGTTACATCCTGTATTATACACCAGAGCTGTAATCACCATTCTGCTGGTGGGGTCACTGTGTACACACATTACATTACTGATCCTGAGTTACATCCTGTATTATACACCAGAGCTGTAATCACTATTCTGCTGGTGGGGTCACTGTGTACACACATTACATTACTGATCCTGAGTTACATCCTGTATTATACACCAGAGCTGTAATCACTATTCTGCTGGTGGGGTCACAGTGTACATACACTAAATTACAGATCCTGAGTTACATCCTGTATTATACTCCAGAGCTGCACTCACTATTCACTTGTCAATGAAACAGTTAGCAAACTTTTTAACAAGTACATGCTCTACAATATAGTAGTCTGTTCTACATTAACTTGCTGACCACTTTGTGGGATATAGAAAGCAATGCAAAGACCCTGAACAAGCAGGATACACAGAGCTTTGTACTTGGTCATGCAGAATAGTGATCGGACACTGATGCAACGCTGCATTTACACAAGATAAGTGAATCAATATCTGAACATAAGGAATAAATCTCTACCTGGAGGCTATAATGGAACGGTCAAAGGTGAATGTGAAGAATCACGTAACAGAGATAAGAAACAAGGACTTCTCCGCCATATATACTAGATACCTTGACTCCATCCTTCTCACTGGTTTCTTTTATAAAGACTTTCTCCAGCTCGGGGCTGATCCCTTCCACATTACAGGGGACTCTGGAGCCGGTGGATTTCGGTACCAGGATACTTGCTGTGGGTACAGGGATGGATCTGGAGGTGGACGCCTATAAGAGATGGACAAGTGTCAGTATAAGAACCGCAAAAATCTAGGCTGAGATATGAAGGTAGTTGATCACAAAGCCTCATCCTGCTGGGATCCCCAGTATGTCTTCAGTTTCCCTGTAGCGCCCCCACAGGAAAAACAACGCATAACACAATGTCCATTCATATTAATGGACATTGGTTAGAGACGCCCTCTGTAATATAGATGGGGGACCCCCCCACAAAAGTGACTCATCCGGTTTATGATAAGTTATTTAAAGGAGAAGTCCACCGAAAATTTTTATTAAATGTCACTTCCTGGATAACATGGTGATGTCACTTCCTGGATAACATGGTGAGGTCACGACCCGACTCCCAGAGCTGTGCAGGCTGTGGCTGCTGGAGAGGATGATGGCAGGGGGACACAGGGCACTGGAGGGACACTGAGCATCCCTCTGCTATCATCCTCTCCAGCAGCCACAGCCCGCACAGCTCTGGTGCCAGCTCCTGACATCACCATGTTATCCAGGAAGTGACATCACCATGTTATCCAGGAAGTGACATCACCATGTTATCCAGGAAGTGAAGCCTTGATGCAGTAGTAAGTGCAGGGAAAAAAAATTACTTTATGAGCATTTCCCATAATGAGTGTGTATTAGTGATATGTATAACCTTTGGGGGGGGGGGCAATATAATACTTTAATAAAAATTTTCACTGGACTTCTTCTTTAACCTCTAATTCAGGGGCATCAAAGTTACAGTCAGGCAGCTGTTGCAAAACTACAATTCCCATTAGGCTTTAGCTATCCAGGCATGATGGGAATTGTAGTTCTGCAACAGCTGGAGAGATACAATTTTCATGCGTCCTTAAACCTCCCACCTCCCATGCTGTAGATGTAACCAGTGTTTCCTCTTGTATAGACTAACAGCCCTAAACATAATAGGAGAAATGATGCGATGTAAGGAGATGCAGATCAGCGTGGAGAAGCCGGACTATTATGATGCACGATGCCAGTGTAGGATCTGCACAGCCGGGGAAGGAAGGGTGGGGTGACAGCGGGCACAGCTTACCAAGGGCGTTCATACATATCCATGTTTCCATACACGTTACCCACCCCCATCCTAGTGGAAATTATTCCTTCATTATTCATAGCTAGCAGGCTGAGGAGGTCGGAGACAGGAGGAAAATACATTATTCACGTTTCTATGTGGAACACGCACTGAGCGGCCACATCATTAAAACTAGGAGATGGGAACATCATGGATCACCTGGAGATAATGGCAGCTGTCAGGGTATAATAGGGGCAAGTGCCCGGGTCAGGTCAGGCCTGATGAGTCACATTCTCCATTATACTGACGGCCAGGTGCATGAGCATCACTTATCTGGAGAAGGGATGACACCAGGATTCACTATGGGAAGACGACAAGATGGTGGGGGCAGTGTGATGGGCAATGTTCTGTTGGAGCCCTGGCATCATGGGGATGTAACTGATGTGACACGTAGCACATGTGGATGGCAGTGTGGAGGGGATGCATTATGCCAGAGGGGTGTGCACACATTGCACTGTGCCGAGGGTGGACTCACCTGAGTATGACTGATTGCTATGTGGTTACCCTGGAGGGGCGATGAACTCTCCTTCTCCTTGATATGTCGACTACTGTTCTTGGTTCGCTGGAGTTGTTGTCGCAGCTTAGCGATCTGTAAAAGTATATTCAACAAAATCAGCTCCTCAGAAATAAACTGAGTTACATCCTGTACTATGCTCCAGAGCTGCACTCATTTCTACAGCTATGTCAGAGGAGAACAATCTGACCTCAATGTGCAATACAACCAATGTGCCTGATATCTGGGGAAAATGACAGAACGCCACCTCTGCCACATGCACTCCCCAACCAGGTGTGATCTAGCACTGGAATGGAACTGGCACCAGAAGAGAGCTGGAAACCAATTACGAACAGTGCAGGGATAGACAAGGACACAGCAAAAACTAGGGGGGGGGGGGGCTTTGGGAACGCAGTCACTATGGTTTCTCCTCTCACTGTGTATCCTACATTACTGATCCTGAGTTACATCTAGTATTATACTCCAGAGCTGCACTCACTATTCTGCAGGGAGCCGACATCTCTCATACATAGCCCTGTGTAGCTGATGCTTTTTATCTGCTGGGCAGCACAATGCGTAGGTGGGTTATACACATATATATGGACGTCACTGGGTAACATGGACAGGCTAGCTGTTGTCTTCCTATAGGTGCCACGTCCGTGTCGCTTGCTCCTCTATGTTCTGTATAAATGAAGCCTTTTGGCCGCAGATCTGCAGCTACCAGCTGGCTATAATAGAGAGCCTGGGTGTGGGTGTATTATACGCCGCGGACAGACGTGCCAGCGCTGCCTAATATTGCTCTGGGAACGTATCTGGCACTTTCCTGCGTTGCACGGGAAATAAAAACATACATCGGGTTTACAGAGAACTGTGTCGGTTCCATCAGACGCCCTCGATATTTCCACAACGCTGCGCCGGCCAGGACTGGCACACTGCCATCCTCCATTGCTAGAATGGTGTTAGTCTCATCTGTTCCAAGGAAAGCTGGGTGAGCAGCATCCAGGTCCACCACCTAACTCCTTGAACACAATCTATGGTCCCCTTTCAGGAGACTACTTGGTACTTATGGCGGATGTGGCAGCACTTTGGGGGCCCATTGGCGTCCCTTGAACACACTCATCGGCAGAGGGGGAAGAAAAAGAAAAAAAAAAAAAAAAAAAGGAAAAAAGGAAAGGAAACAAAAGAGTGAAGAAAACGTTTAGAAAATCCAGGCTGGGATAAAAAGTCTGGGATTATCAGAAAAAATATTAACTGGAATCTGTAGACAAAGGATCCGATCACTGGAGAAAAAAAATTTGGGTTTAATTTTGGGTCCTTTATGTGGTCTGGGATGGTGGAATCACTGACTGCATCTCCCCCTGCAGAAGCGGTCACAGCCCGGAATCACTGACTGCATCTCCCCCTGCAGAAGCGGTCACAGCCTGGAAGCACTGACTGCATCTCCCCCCTGCAGAAGGGGTCACAGGCCGGCATCACTGACTGCATCACCCCCCCCCCCCCCGCGCAGAAGCTGTCGGGGCCTGGAATCACTGACTGCATCTCCCCCTGCAGAAGCGGTCACAGCCTGGAATCACTGACTGCATCTCCCCCCTGCAGAAGGGGTCACAGGCCGGCATCACTGACTGCATCTCCCCCCTGCAGAAGGGGTCACAGGCCGGCATCACTGACTGCATCTCCCCCTGCAGAAGCTGTCGGGTCTGGAATCACTGACTGCATCTCCCCCTGCAGAAGCAGTCACAGCCTGGAATCACTGACTGCATCTCCCCCTGCAGAAGCGGTCACAGCCTGGAATCACTGACTGCATCTCCCCCTGCAGAAGCGGTCACAGCCTGGAATCACTGACTGCATCTCCCCCTGCAGAAGCGGTCGGAGCCCTTTGCTGCTGGACAGTAATTTGGTGCTTGGACAGAGTACACGGAGAAGAATGCTGGTGTGGGACCAGTTGTCATCACTATGGAAAGACTACTGCGATAAATAAAGTAAAGAAAGTTTCCCACAGGACTGTGCTCCCTCCATCATAACCAGTCGCACATCCAGTATAAATAGACTGTGGTAAATGATAAAAGCCGTCCTCATCAGAGAGAGCCCATAAAGCCCCTCCGGTGATGCCGATGTGACACGCTGAAGACGCGCACATGCTCTTTGTAATTATACCCACTAGAACAATGCCAATGTCTAGGTTACCAAGAGTGGGCGTCAAGAAAGTAGCGAGAAGTGTAAATCTACGGGCGTGGGCGCATTATGACACATAGTAATTTGCAACCTGTGCTTTTATTCAGACTGCGCAGTTCTTATTGGCGATGACACATTGGGGTTATTCTGGATTTTAATAGCTGCTGACCTGAAATAACACTCCCTGCAAGAAGTTGTTTTACAGATAACGGCAACTTTTCTTCAAAGACGTCGCAAGTGCCCAAGAAAGGGGTGACCGGATGATGAAAATAAGTTTATCGAAAAGGAGGAAATTTATATTCCCAGATACGCATGATCATATACTGAATAGAAAAGACGACTCTGGGATTGGCCTTATTATGTGCTATGCTCCAAACCCAGCCAAAGCTGCATCCGACCGTCTCTTATCCATCACCAGGAATCATAGATCACAGATTTGTAATTTACTTCTATTAAAAAAAAAAAACACTCAAGTCTTCCAGTACTTATCAGCTGCTGTACGTCCTACAGGAAGTGGTGTATTCTTCCCTGTCTGGAGAGCAAGAGAGGTTTTCTATGGAGATTTGCTACTGCTCTGGACAGAGGTAGCAGCAGAGAGCACTGTGTCAGACTGGAAAGAATACACCACTTCCTGCAGGACATACAGCAGCTGATAAGTACTGGAAGACTGGAGATTTATTTAATAGAAATAAATTACAAGTTTCTGGCACCAGTCCATCTGAAAAAAATAAAATAAAATAAGAAATTTTTGTGAACCACTACTGGTGCTTGAACTATAGACTACATCTCCCAAAACGCATGACAGCAGAGAGATGCAATGTTTCAGTCAAGCAGAAGATGTGAATGCAATGGAACCAAGGGAGAATTTCCTATGCACGCCTAAGTGTCTCCATGGTAACAGACTACAAACAATGTAGTCTGCAGTCCTGTGATAATCACTTCCATTTGCCCCCGTAGGCAGTCCCTAAGATGGTAAGAGGAGATGAGATGGAAAAGGGTTTGTTTGTAATTTGCAACCATGGAAACACAGAACTGCATGTTTCCATAGTTACAGACTACAAACTGTGTGTAGTCTGATCCTGTAGTCCTACATTATTCTTTCCTCTGACTGCTCTTCTTGCCATCCTAGAAAACACAGAAAAGAGTAAATGATACTGCAGAACCAGACTACGTTTGTAGTCTGTTACTATGGAGATGCATTGGTTTGCATGGACAGCTGAGTATACATAAACAACTTCATTTCAACAAAATCACAAAACTATATGGAAATTTTCTGGTCTCCCTATAAAACTCTTCATGTACCTCTTTAAGCTGGTCGGCACTGCCCCAGGACGCAGATCGCTGATGACTTATTTTCTTCTCTGTGCTCTCTTCTCCCCAGCAACTTGGTGTCTGAGGAAAGAGACAAACAAGACAACAATGACTACCCAAATGTGGCCAAATTACAGCGAGTTATAAGAGATCTACTCCGTATAATGGACGCATCAGGATTCACAGCCACAACAGGCCCATTCTTCTATAAAACAGCGCCCCTCCTGTCCACAGGTTGCGCTTGGTATTGCAGCTGTGAACAGGAATGAGCTGTAATATTAAACAAATAATATAAAGTGAAAACCTGGACCCTCTGCCTCTATCCCAAGTCACCCAACCCCACACTGTAACAAGGATCCGGGGAGACTATTTGCCGCCGCTCACGTTCAGGAGGAGACATTCTAGCTGCTAAGAAGCCCGAAACACTGCAGCGGCGCGCATTAAACATGTAACAGGGAGGATCGGGCGCATTGCAAAAGGTGCTGGGAGCTGCAGAAAGGCTCAACGCTATTCTATTACTAATTGTAAGCCGGTGTGAAATATTAAAGAAGCCTCTCAAGTCTCTAACATTATCACAAAGCCTGTATATGTATGCCTGGACACGGGGGCCGCTGCCAGCAATCCTGCACGCCCATCACTCCCCCTGCGAGGAGGAGATCATGCACAAAGCTTCAGCCAAGTGTATAAGAAGGATTCAGTTATAGATCAGACACTGGCTCTCTGTATAACCACATTGGTGTAAAAAAAAAAAAAACAAACAAAAAAAACATCCAAATAGGGAACTCTGTATATACAATAGATGGGGCTGCAATATAGGACCCTCATCCATTACTCAGTCACTACAAAGAATGTGTAGAGGTGTGGGCATGTTGGTGTATTATAGATTCCAATAATAGGGTGTAATTCTTCTTTTCTCCTGCGGGGGGTGCTACAGGGAGATCTGAAGGAGCAGATAACTTTGTACCATGTCTATTCTGTGGTCTATTCTATATTGCTGTTGGGGGGCTATGTTGTGATGCACTGTAGTGTTTGGTGCTGTTGGGGGGCTATGCTGTGATGCACTGTAGTGTTTGGTGCTGTTGGGGGGCTATGCTGTGATGCACTGTGGTGCTTGTGCTGTTGGGGGGCTATGCTGTGATGCACTGTAGTATGTGGTGCTGTTGGGGAGCTATGCTGTGATGCACTGTAGTGTTTGGTGCTGTTGGGGGGCTATGCTGTTCTGCATTGTGGTGCTTGTGCTGTTGGGGGGTTGTGCTCTGATGCACTGCAGTATGTGGTGCTGTTGGGGAGCCATGTTGTGATGCACTGTACTGTTTGGTCCTGTTGGGGGGCTATGATGTGCTGCACTGTGGTGTTTGTGCTGTTGGGGGGTTATGCTGTGCTGCACTATGGTCTTCATGCTGGTGGGGAGCTATGTTGTTCTGCACTGTTGTGTTCGTACGGTGCCGCTGGTGATGTATATTCTGTTGCACTGTAACATTTGCTGCTAGAGGATATAATATGTTCCACAATGGTATATAGTTGGTGCTTTTGGGCATATTGTTGGCACTACAGGGTGTTATTTATTTCATAAGGCTCATGCATTACCATGGATTAGCTTGCAAGGCCAAAGTAGAAAAAGTCTGAGTATCCTGCTGGATGTCTAAGAGGGGCAGACTATAGGTTCAGTACATTTAGTTTGTATTTGGAATGAAAACAGGACCACACACCATGGAGAGGTGATCTGTGACTGCTACTATGAATGGTCCCTTGTTATAAGCTCAGGGGTCAGTAGGTGGTGTAACCCACAGTGGGACTGCTCTGGCACCAGCTTATCCCTCTGAGAACAATAGGTTTGGGTGGTGGAACCTCCAACATGGTTGGACACTGGAGATGGGGAGGCCCCTATACACCTTAGACAACCCAACCTGCCACCATCAGTTTAAGGTGTATGGGGACCTTAATAGATCAGCATGTAACACAGATATAACACACAGAAGCCTTGACACCTTACCTGGGTGGCTTTATCATTCATACATGAGGGGTAGTGAACATGAGGGTCCCGAGGCCAATGGCCGCTCAGGTATGGTCCAGTTATTGTGTCCAAGGAAGAAGTCCGCCTGATGGTGTTAGATGCTCTAAGTTGATGGGAACTCGACCGGTCAGCTGAGAAGTAGGGGGGAAAAAAACAAAAAACATTGTGACAATTACACTTAATTTGTTGTTTTTATAGTTTATTTCCACATATAAATTTATTTCACATAATACGGTCACCACCCCCAGGAACAGATCTGTGTCCGCAATTACAACTCCTACTGGAAATGGGGCTCAGGATTCCCATACACATGAATGCAGGGGGGTGAATTACTATATAACTTGGTGTATTTGCTGCTCAGGGGTCTTGGAAAGGCGAGTGACAACCCCTGGGAGAGGCTTCATGACATGTTGGTGACCACCCAGCTTTCCCAGGAACAGATACAATGCTGTCCTTAGATGGAAATATTGTTTTGTTTATATTTTGTACAAAAAAAAAGTAGTAAAAATAAATGAAGAAATGGTGGTAACATATGGAGAGCGGAGTTACAGCCCAGCGGCTGGGTGACTGTGCAGATACCGGCGGAAATATCTGCAGCAGACAGAGCTGCTATACGGGCGAGATAAGAGATGAACTACAACATACCCGGACTGGAAGAAGCTGTATAGCAGAGTCAAATCCCTACAAGACTAGAAAGCTGGGGCCCAAACTACAACCGCACAGCAGAGCCCAACCCTGCAAGACTAGGAAGCTGGGGCCCAAACTACAACCCGCACAGCAGTGCCCAACCCTGCAAGACTAGAAAGCTGGGGCCCAAACTACAACCGCACAGCAGAGCCCAACCCTGCAAGACTAGAAAGCTGGGGCCCAAACTACAACCGCACAGCAGAGCCCAACCCTGCAAGAGTAGAGCTGGGGCCCAAACTACAACCGCACAGCAGAGCCCAACCCTGCAAGACTAGAAAGCTGGGGCCCAAACTACAACCGCACAGCAGAGCCCAACCCTGCAAGACTAGAAAGCTGGGGCCCAAACTACAAACGCACAGCAGAGCCCAAACCTGCAACACTACAGCTGAGGCCCAAACTACAACCGAAAAGCAGAACTCAATCCCTTTAAGACTAGAATCTGGGGCCAAACTACAACAAACCAGCACAGCCCAACCCTGCAAGACTAGAAATCTGGGGACAAACTACAACGTACCAATCCCTTTTAAAGGGGTTATCCAGTACTACAAAAACATGGCCGCTTTTGCCCCTACTGTTGTCTCCAGTTCAGGTGCAATTAGCAATTAAGCTCCATTTACTTTAATGGAACTGAGTTTTAAAACCCCATCCAATCTGGAGACAACAGTAGGGGGAAAGTGGCCATGTTTTTGTAGCGCTGGATAACCCCTTTAAGCTCCATTTACTTCAATGGAACTGAGTTTGAAACCCCAACCAATCTGGAGACAAGAGCGGGGCAAAAGTGGCCATGTTTTTGTAGCGCTGGAGAACCCCTTTAAGAGTAGAAATCTGGGACCAAACTTTTGGGTAGTCTCTTAAAACAGGGAATTGTAGTTTTGCAACAGCTGGAAGGCCGAAAGGTTTCCCCATCCCCATTTTGATATTGTACAAAAACTTCTATTTGCTGGGATCTGTAGTTGCTCATCTGTAAAACGCCAAAGAATGCCTTTTTTTACCAATCACTACCACAATGGCGGATCTTCGTTGGAGTTGGCGTCACTAATCCTTTAAGGACATGTCCACTATTTCACATAATAAAGCAGAATCACCAAGTGTTCCTGTCAGCAGACCTGACAGACTGGTTGCTAGGGGACTGTGGTTACTAGGCAATGTACCCTTAGCAACCAAACCATCCATCCCAATCCCAGGATGCGGCCTTAGTCATGAAATTCTCCTCATGGAGGAGGCTTCTTCTCCGATCTCGCGCGGACTTCGGGGCAGCTTCCCAGTTACTTATCTCCGTTTACAATTTTATTTTTCAGCTTTCCGGAGATGCAACAGGTGCGAGAGCGAGGTAGAGAACAGGAAGGAAAGCGGGATTAGTCACTAGTCAGGCACCCACGACAAAAAGTATGTGTAAGAGGTACCCTGACTCCTATAACACTTAAAGGGCTAGTACAGCTGTATTATAAGGGGGTGGGGAGGGGCTGTATTATAGGATGGGGGGGTGGGGAGGGGCTGTATTATAGGATATGGGGGGGGGGGGGGGGGGGCGCTGATAGTGAATAGTCACACGTCTGACCACAGGAGATATGGACACTGCCGGGAGTCACGGTTACCGCCTGTCCCCCAACTGGGAAGGGCTGATAACTGGGGACAACAGACTGCATACAACTGTACAAACCATAGCTATAGGATACAAATCTGATTATGATCATGTTAAATGATTGTCCAGGACTTTTAAAGGGGTATTCCCACCTGGATTAGTTATGGCCCTAATTACAGGCTATGGCTTCACTAAGGTCACAGGGGTCTGATCACTGGGGCCCCCTGTAATCTCTAGAACAGGGACTCTGAAATCCTAGCTAGAGTCGTCAACGTGTGCTACCACTCCATTAAAGGGGTACGCCGGGGAAAAGATTTTTGGTTTCAAATCAACTGGTTTATAGATTTGTCATTCATTTCTATTTAAAAATCTCGAGTCATCAGCTGCTGCATGTCCTGCAGGAAGTGGTGGTTTCTTTCCAGTCTGACAGTGCTCTCTGCTGCCACCTCTGTCCATATCAGGAACTGTCCAAAGAGGTTTTCTATGAGGATTTGCTGCTGCTCTGGACAGTTCCTGACATGGACAGAGGTGGCAGCAGAGAGCACTGTGTCAGACTGGAGAGAATACACCACTTCCTTTCCTGCAGGGCTGATGATGATCAGTGGGGAGCAGACTCCTAAGGTATATAAGGCTGGCGGCTGGACCTGGTATTGCAAGTAACAGACAAGCATTGGCACCACAGCCCAGCTGATCGGCAGTAGTGCTGAGAGTCAAACTCCGCCATATTGATTTCCAGCCTATTTCCCAGAAATGGATCCACAGAACTGACTAATACAGTAAGACTTTCCCTATATTTCATTATTTTCTAAAAATCCGCAACACATCGCAGCCACAGAGATGCCGCAGACAGTCTGCCGGGATTATCAGAGGCATCTGTAGACTTGCCAGCCTCGTGGTCTCACTTCCATCTGCTCGGCAGACAGAATCTAATCCCGTGTGTGGTTACAGATGTAGCAGAGCTAAGTTTGTCAGCTGGCACAGGTCAACGTGTCATCATTAAATGTGCCCATACTTGTTTGTTTGTCTGTCGATTCCTCTTAAAGGGGTTGCTAAACTCTTCCAGTACTTATCAGCTGCTGTATGTCCTGTAGGAAGTGTTATTCTTTCCAGTCTCGAGAGCAGGAGAGGTTTTCTATGGGGATTTGCTGCTGCTCTGGACAGTTCCTGACATTGACAGAGGGGGCAGCAGAGAGCACTGTGTCAGACTGGAGAGAATACACCACTTCCTGCAGGACATACAGCAGCTGATAAGTACTGGAAGACTGAAGATTTTTTTCAACAAAAGTAGATTGAAAATCTCTGGCACCAGTTGACTTGAAAGAACACACTTTTTGATGATCTACCCCTTAAAAGGGTACTTCGGTGTGGGGCTTTTTCCCCAATCTGGCTGGGGAGGAGGTGGCTGAGGGCAACAACGTCCACTCCTCCCCCGCCGGAGTACCCCTTTAAAGTCACCCAAAGGTTACCCATTCCTGCCTTAAAGTGTCCCTGTCATTAATGTTTTTTTTCTTCCATCAATCAATAGTACAAGTGACTTTAAGAAACTCTGTACTGAGGCAAAAAAAGCCTCTTTACTCAAAAAGCTGTTTCCCAGACCCCCCTTTATCTGTTTATTATCAGGCAAAGCAGTCTTCATAACAGAGGAGTAAAGTGAAGAAAAGTTAGCAGAGTCCATTATATCCTAGGGAGCGGCTGAGGGGGATTACTGAGCAGGAAGAGCAGACAAGAAGCCCTGCTGTTTGGAGACTGTCTGGGTACAGAAAACTCAGGATACAAAGGTCAGAAAGGTCACTGCTAGTCTGGGAGATTGGTGAGAAAAGATTTCAGGAAGTGCAGGGCTGCTTTTCTCCTCTCCATGCTTCCTCATCTCCCTTGGCCCCCTCCCCTCTCCAAAAGCAGCATTTCTGTGTCCATTATGGTCTATGAAGTAAGGGAGGAGGCTGTAAAACAGCTTTTTGAGTACAGAAGGAAACTCTTGCTTAATAAAACCTATTACAGAGTTTCTCAAAATCACTTGTACTATTGATACGTATTGATTTCTGAAAAGTGACATTTAAATGACCGTTACGTTTTAACGGGTGGACAGGCATAAGCCGCCACCTCCAAGGCAGACCGGTTGCTAGGGACTGTGGTTGTTAGGCAATGTATTCCTTGGCAACTAGAGACCAAAAGTAGTCAGTTTGATTGCGCAAGACAAATTCAGCTCAGCTACACCAACCTAATGTAAACGCCATCTCCTGTAAACAGCAAAGCCGGATACCTTGCACTTACGTTGCAGATTTCAGCCCAGTCAAGGGCGGTTTTTCCTTTATCTCTCGCTTGTGACCTCTCTCTCTCTCTCTGCGAGTGTTTCTTTGCACAAAGGCCTTGGTATCATTTTCCACCCGAGAGGTGCCCCCTATTATTTTAAGCAGAAACACGCCGGGCCGCTGGAGGCATGCCCTTGTAGAGACTTCAAGCTGAAGCATGTGCGGCCTTTACGGGATAAAAGTGCGAGATGTGGAACTAAACCTTAGTGGGAATAAAATCAGCTAATAATGCCGCACATACAAGTCCTTAAAGGTGGTTCTCTAACATGGGAGAGCTGGGTGCACACTAAGTCAGCAGAGCATGGCCAGTGGCAGCCAAGATGGAGGAAACCAATGCAAACCATTACAGGTCCCCCTGCAACCACCAAGATGGAGGAAGCCTGTGCAAAGCAGTAGAGCACTACGGTACCCAAGATGGTGAAAGCCTGTGCAAACTATTACACTGCCCCCTGCAGGCGCCAAACAGCACCACCGGCAGATACCAAGATGGACCAGGCCTATGCAACACACTACCCAAGATGGAGGAAGCCAATGCAAACCTGTACAGCACTCCCTGCCAATGCAAAGACCTGTACAGAACCCCCGACAGGCACCAAGGAGGAGGAAGCCAATGCAACACTACCCAAGAAGGAGGAAGCCAATGCAAACTTGATCGCATGCAGGCTTTAAGATGGAAGAGACCTATGCAAACTTGTACAGCACTCCTGACAGGGATCAAGAAGGTGGAAACCTATGCAACACACAATAGCAATACCTAAGATGGAAGAGGTGTGATCAAACTACAGCACTTTATTAGGAATCAATAAAAACTATTACAGCACCCCCTGCAGGCCTGTACTACATTGCCTGCAGGAACCAAAATGGAGGAGGCCTATGCAAACTAATACAGCACCCTCTGCAGGCCTGTACAACATTCCCTGCAGGCACCAAGATGGAGGAGGCCTATAGATACCATTACGGCAACCACATCCCTAGTACTGCCATAGCTGCACAGGGAGGACATGCAGCCTGTCCTGTGGGAACCTGGGGTAAATTTACACACAGCAGATTTGTAGCAAAACGCAGCTTGATAAAACCCATGCAGCCGATGCAGAAACAACCCCATTCATATGAATTGAACTTGTTATTCCCTGCAGAGCATCTGCTATATATGAGGTAACGGGGGAATATGTTCTGCGGTATACAATGTACCGTGTGTCCCCAAGGACTAGGAAAAGTAAATACAACTGCCATTCAGGAGCCTGGAGAAGCTGGGTGGTGTTCACACATGAAGCAGAGCCATGACTAAGGACAATGCTTACACACCCGCCCCGGCCATTACCTTCTCTACACTGACAGCGGTTACAACCTCAGACAATAAACATCAACACTGCCATAGTAACTGCATGACGGACAAAGAGGAAACGTGCAACCGCCACATAATGCAAACCCAGAGAAGCCTGCAGAGTATTGCACAAGGCCTGGACGCCTGGGACCTGCAGCCTTGTAACAAAACTACAGAAACTAAATCATCACTTCTGGAGGGGAGGGAAGCCGGTGCACTGTGACCGGGGCAGAACATTGTACATCGCCACTGCAGATGGAGGCACCACTGTGATGGTACATTGCATGGAAAATATCCCCCACCGGTGGTCCCTGTTGTCAAGTGCAGAGCGGAACAACAAAGTGCCGCCTAATATCACCTGTGAGTATCAGATAATGGTGGAGACCGCTCAGGAGGCCAATACACCCTATATACACCCACCAACATTATATACTCTACACCCTATATACACCAAAATTATGTCCTGTACTACCTATATACACCAGCATAATATCTACTACTACCACCAAGATGGAGGAGGCCTATATACACCAGCATAACACCCTCTACTACCTATATACACCAATATAATATCCTCTACCACCTATAAGATGAAGATGGAGGAATACTATGCAAACTAGTACAGCATCACCTGCACAAGCCAAGATGAAGGCCAATGCAAACCAGAAATGCACCCCAGGCTCCTGCAAAGATGGAGGAGACCTATGCAAAGAGTAACCCCCTGAAATGGAAAAAATACGAATGCAAACCTGTACAGCACCCTCCAAACTGAGAGGGAAGAAGCATGGGAGAAAACAGAGCCTGTGCAAACAAGCAGACCACTACATGGCAGGCAAGATGGAGGAGGCCAATACAAGACCCCCTATAGAGACCAGGATGGAGGAGGTCAGTAACACCCCCTATAGAGACCAGGATGGAGGAGGCCAATATAAGACCCCCTATAGCGACCAGTATGGAGGAGGCCAATACAAGACCCCCTATAGAGACTAGGACAGAGGAGGCCAATACAAGACCCCCTACAGAGACCAGGATGGAGGAGGCCAATACAAGACCCCCTACAGAGACCAGGACGGAGGCAGCCAGTACATGAGCCCCTATAGCGACCAGGACGGAGGAGGCCAATACAAGACCCCCTATAGAGACCAGGACGGAGGAGGCCAATACAAGACCCCCTATAGAGACCAGGATGGAGGCAGCCAGTACATGACCCCCTATAGAGACCAGGATGGAGGAGGCCAATGCAAGCCAGTAAACCCCCTAAAGCCTATGAAAACCAGTAGACACCCACCTCCCCCTTGTAGGCCCTAAGATAGACAAGACTATAAAAAAAATTAGTAAGACTGAGAAAGCCTAAGCAACCCTCAACATAGCGCCCCCTGCAGCCACCAAAATGGAGGTAGCATATGACCAGATGGAGGCTGGTTGCTATGGTAACTGCTCCACTCCTCTATGTGTTTAAAGTGAATCCGCCATCCACTTCTACCAACTTTGCCCGAGGGTCAAACCAGACCCAACAGCTGGAAAGTGACCCCCCCCCTATAACATACCATATAATAGCCAGAGATACGCTATACAACCACAACTGCGTTTCAATCCAGGTCCTCTGCTTACTGTCCAGAGCAGCAGCAAACCTCATAGAAAATCTCTCCTGCTCTGGACAGTTCCTGACATGGACAGAGGTGGCAGCAGAGAGCACTGTGTCAGACTAGAAAGAATACACCACTTCCTGCAGGACACCCAGCAGCTGATAAATACTGGAATGCTAGAGATTTTCAAATAGAGGTAAACTTCATATCTCTGGCACCAGTTGATTTGAAAGAAAAAGCTTTAGCTGAAGTATGTAATAGCATTTCTCCTGTAGTGCCTGCTGCAGGGGAAGTACGTGGTTGGCCGACCTGCAGTGATCAGCTGATCAGAAGGCCAGCTCCATTACAAAAAATATATAAAAATACAGCCTGTCGTCTGCAGTGTATGACTACGGTGGGAAAAACAGTCACCTGTAGCTGGCAATGAAGGGCGGATGTTCTAGTCTATGCAAATCCTCAATGTTACCAGATCTGAGGCACTCCAGCTGTTAGCAGACTACAACTCCGTCAAAGGCCGTCAAGTGCATGCTGGGAGTTGTAGTTTGGTAACAGCTAGAGAGAGAGTATGGGGGGGGGGGGGGGGACGTTGCAGTACATCAGCCCCCACTCTATAATGTAAAATAGTATTAAAAAAAAAATAAAATTATAGGGGTTGTTAACCAAAAAAAAATTTCTTTTAAATCAACTGTTGCCAAAAAGTGCCAGAGATTTGTAATTTACTTCTAATAGAAAATCTCAACTATTCCAGTACTTATCAGCTGCTTTATGTCCTGCAGGAAGTGGTGTATTCTTTCCAGTCTGGAGAGCAAGAGAGGATTTCTATGGGGATTTGCTGCTGCTCTGGACAGTTCCTGACATGGACAGAGGTGGCAGCAGAGAGCACTGTGTCAGACTGGAAAGAATACACCACTTCCTGCAGGACATACAGCAGCTGATAAGTACTGGAAGACTGGAGATTTTTAAACAGAAGTAATAATTACAAATCTCTGGCACCAATGGATTTGAAAGAAAAAAAAATTGGTAAACAATCCCTTTAAGTAAATAAAAACAAAACAAACTCATATTTTATAAACAAAACAACAAGAGTAGAAAAATGAAAATATGCAAGGTATTTTATATTTACTAAAAAAAATTTATAGCAAAATAAAAATTTTAAATAAAAAGTCAAAATATTGGAAAAAAAATAGAATCAATAAAATAAAAAAATACTATATGCATAATGTGCGACCTCCGCACGGCGCAGTTAGGTAGCGGGCGCAGTCATTAGGAAGCGTTCTCTGGTTTCACCTCAGTAAATAGGTCCCCGGGGTTTATGAATGATGTCACTACGGAGCGGCACAGCGTTATCAGAGCGGCAGCCATCTGGGGGCTGATGTCACAGCCGCGGCAGCGAATTAAAGAGACAAAACCCCAGACGATATACACATACAGCAGAACCGAACTGGTCCGCCACCGCGTATCCTGTGCATTCTAATACCTCACTGCTTACCTGCAGTCCTATGTAAAGTCACAGAACACCATGATACTACCATGCACCAGCAGTAGCTCTGCACAGGACTAAGCTCTGCTACACCGTAGGATTTGTCAGCTGTTTATTAAGTACAAGGCAGCTCCCCCATTTAACTGTATAGTGTAAGTGCACAGATGTAGCAGAGCCGAGTCTCAGCTGTTAACCTGAAGAACGTAAAGAGCTGAGAAACGCCATCCTGCTACGTGTATGTATTCTGAAGCTGCAGTCCTATGTAAAGTCAGCCACCTGCACCCTCTTTACTGTGTTAGGGTAATGTACAGCTGCAGTCCTATGTAAAGTCAGTGCACAGTGGAGCTCTGAGTCTTATATTACTCTAGAACCCACCTGCTAGAAGCTCCTGACCTGCCCTTGACCTAGAAGTAACCAGCCAGCATCTACCCCTGGATCTCTCCGCTGCTTGACGGGACTGTTCTCGAACTTCATTATTAGCACCTGGCTCTGGAACCAGGAAGTTGCAGCCCAGCATCAGATCAGTCAGTGCCAGCCCTGCTCTAGAACCAACCTCCTCCCCGTGCCAGCACTTCTCTAGAACCACCCACCTCCTAGTGCCAGCCCTGCTCTAGAACCAACCTCCTCCCCGTGCCAGCACTTCTCTAGAACCACCCACCTCCTAGTGCCATCCCTGCTCTAGAACCCCATTCCTCCCAGTACAGCCCTGTCCTTATCCAATGGTTTATGGTAAATGCAGCACCGACTTTACATAGGACTGCAGCTATGGCCACCTGTAATACATGATCAGCGCAGTAAAAATAAAGCCGGTGGATAAAGCTGCAGTCAACGCATAGATCCAGCAACTCCACTCTGCCATATCTGTGCATTCCATTGTCGTACATTATGTGCGGATTTACATGGGACTGCAGCTGAACCAGGGAAACCTCACTCCACGCTATGAAGCTGACAAACTCTACTCTGCTACATGTGCACTGTATGACATCACACAGCATCGCAGCTTCAGCCACACTATGTATAGTAAAGATGGGATATAGCTGCAGTCCTATGTAAAGCCACACACAGTAGAGCTTGTCAGCTGTTTATCAGTCTCAGATTGCAATAAGGATTCCCTGCAGTCCTATGTAAAGCAGCATGCATCACATGATATAGCATGTAAGATTTGATGCAATGGGATAATATTGTGGTTGTGGACAATTTATCGCATTATTAACCGACAGCCTCAAAGTGTTAACCGACAGCCTCAGCTCTGCTACATCTGCCCAAACAACTTTCCTGTTGCAGCCATTGTGCTGAATCTGCACGCGCTCCACTGAGAGGAGAACAAGTGCGGACAATCGCCATGAATGAACCCGCCGCCTCCAGGGCCTTGAGCGGAGTCTTAAAGGGACGATTGAGGAAACCTGCACGCCAGGCGTCACACACACTCCCCTGCAAGCCTGAACAGCACAGCCGAGCGCTAATCCTCCTCTAAGCCCCGCTCCACGCACAACTCCCATATCCGCAGGTCACCCCCTCATATCCCAGTGCCCAGGGGTCACCCCCCTCATATCCCAGTGCCCGGGGGTCACCCCCCTCATATCCCACTGCCCGGGGGTCACCCCCCTCATATCCCACTGCCCGGGGGTCACCCCCCTCATATCCCAGTGCCCGGGGGTCACCCCCTCATATCCCAGTGCCCGGGGGTCACAGGGGGCTGGAAGCTGAGATACCAGGGGCTGTCTGGTGAGAGGCCCAGATTGTAGAAGCTGCCCATGTGCTGGGAGAGGTGGTGAAGGGGCCCAGCAAACAGCTCCTCCTATCTCAGCTTCCCGGTAAGGGATGGTCAGATCAATATGGGGGTCACTGCTTCTAGGTGTTGAACTGAGTTTGTGATCGATCGGTAATGAGAACGTGCAGAGACTGCTGCAAAACTACAACTCCCAGCATGCCCTGACACAAGAACATTACATGTGAAAGCACCTGTTCTAGAGTCCTAGCAAATCCTTATATAACTAAACATATTCTTTCTTCGATAACTACAAGTGCCAGCACCTCTAGATCCCTAGCACGGCCTACCATAGCAAATGCATAGTTCTAGAACTACAAGCACAGCTCTTATTCGAGCCCTCTAGATCACCAATAAAGATTTACATTACAAAGGCAAACACTGTAATAGAACTAGAAGTTCCAGCACCTCTAGATCCCCAGGTACAAAGGCAGGCGCAGTTCTAGAACGACAAGTGCCAGATCCCCAGCACGGCCATACGTCACTAATGCAAGCACTGTACTGTAACTACGAGTTCTAGCAACTATTCTAGACTCCTGTGTAGCCTTATATTACTAATACAAGCACTGTTCTAGACCTTCAGGCCCTCATCACAGCTGTATATTATAAATGCATGCTCTGGATACATAACAGCATACAAGCATCTGCTCTAGACCTCCAGCTCCCCAGCATATAAGAACGCAAGCATTAGAGCGCCAAGAGCCAAAACACCTAGACCCTTAGCAAAGCTCTATATGGCTAATGCACAGACGGTACAAAGGCCAGCACAAGTTCTAGACCTCCAAACATCCAGCAAAGCCTTGCATTACAGATGTGTGCCATTCTAGAACAAGTGTTCTAGGCTTATACACATGCCATTCTAGAGCCAGATCCCCTATACTAAATTACAAAGATATACACAACCCTAGAACTACAAGTGTGCCAGTACCTGTTCTAGACCTCCAGATAAGCATACAGGCTTACAGTAAACACCGCTTTAAGCACTTGTTCCAGACCTCCAAGTACCATCACAAATACAAACACTGTTCTAGAACTATATTGTTCCAGCACCTGTCCTGGATCCCTCGCAAAATCTTATATTACTCTAGAACCTCCTGACCTGCCCTTGACCTAGAAGTAACCAGCCAGCATCTACCCCTGGATCTCTCCACTGCTTGATGAGACTGTTCTAGAACTTCAGGTATTAGCACCTGCTCAGAAACCAGGAAGTTGCACCCGAGCGCCTAGTGCCAGCCCTGCTCTAGAACCACCCTCCCTACCAGTGCCAACCCTGCTCTAGAACCACCATTCCTACCATTTGCAGCCCTGTTCTCGAACCACCCTACTCCAAGCCTGCTCTAGATTCACGCTCCTCCGAGTGCCAGCCCTGCTCTAGAACCACCCTCCTCCCGTTCCAGCCCTGCTCTAGAACCACCCTCCTCCCAGTTACAGCCTGCTCTAGAACCACCCTTCCTACCAATCCCCCGTCCTGCTCTAGAACCACCCTCCTCCTCAGTGCCAGCCCTGCCCTAGAACCACCCTTATCCACCGGCTGGCAGTTGTAGTGCTCCCAGCATGCTCCGGGCACGCTGGGGGTTGTAGTGGTGCAGGAGTCACTGTGGCAGCATGCACCCCCGTCCGGTAGGAGCGTGCACAGACTAGCCGCGGGCTGTAGACGTGTGCCTGCCGGGCGCCATGCTGACCTCACCGGCCGCCGCTCACCTCTGCTCCCGGGGGACGCCGCGTTCCTCCGGTCCGGGGACGTGCTCCTCCTCCTGCGGGTCCTGGCCGCCTCGGGGCTGCTGTGAGGCAGCGGAGAGGGCGGGGAGGGACTCGGGGGCCCCGGCTCGGTGTTGCTCCCCACAGAGGCGGACGGGGAGCGGCTGGGGCTGCTGTGCAGGAGCTGGTAGGGCACGGTGGCCCGGATGGGCTGCAGGAGGCGCGCGGAGCCGTTCGGAGGGGAGCCGGAGCCGCGCTTCACTCGGGGGTGAGTGGAAGACATGACGGCGGCGAGATGCACGCTCTCCCCCGCCACCGCCGGTGACGCAGCTCGTCCGCGGCCCCCGAATGGCCGGCGACTGTCACACAGCGGAGAGGAGGAAGGGGGCGGAGCTCACGGCGGCAGGCGGCGCGTCATAACCAATAGGAGGGCGGATTCAAATCCTGACGTCGGGGTCCCGGCCAATGAGAGGGAGGCGAGCAGAGAGGGGCGGGGCCGAGTGGAGGTTGTAGCGTAAAATAGTTCAATGACGTCAGCAAAGTAAGCAGGAGGTTTAATACACACGTTATAGTGCGCATATGCTGCTACTACAAACCGTATACAGTGTGTATGTATATATATATATATACCATGGCCTCATATTATACACACGTTATAGTGCGCATATGCTGCTATTACAAACCGTATACAGTGTATGTATATATATATATATACCATGGCCTTATATTATACACACATATAGTGCGCATATGCTGCTACTACAAACCGTATACAGTGTATGTATATATATATATACCATGGCCTTATATCATACACACGTTATAGTGCGCATATGCTGCTACTACAAACCATATACAGTGTATGTATATATATATATACCATGGCCTTATATTATACACTTATATAGTGCGCATATGCTGATACTACAAACGTATACAGTGTATGTATATATATATATATATACCATGGCCTTATATTATACACACATATAGTGCGCATATGCTGCTACTACAAACCGTATACAGTGTATGTATATATATATATATATATATATATATATATATATATATATATCTCCATGGCCTTATATTATACACACATATAGTGCGCATATGCTGCTACTACAAACCGTATACAGTGTGTGTATATATATATACCATGGCCTTATATTATACACTTATATAGTGCGCATATGCTGCTACTACAAACCGTATACAGTATATATATATATAGATACCATGGCCTTATATTATACACACGTTATAGTGCGCATATGCTGCTACTACAAACCGTATACAGTGTGTATATATATATATACCATGGCCTTATGTTATACGCACTTATATAGTGCGCATATGCTGCTACTACAAACCGTATACAGTGTATATATATGCCATGGCCTTATATTATACACACATATAGTGCGCATATGCTGCTACTACAAACCGTATACAGTCAGGGGCGTAGCTAGGGGTTCAGTCTAGGGGGGGGCGAGCAAGTCTGAGTGGGCCCCCAACCAATTAAGTTACCCATAGGGAACCTCAGCAGATGACAATGCTTTCCAAATAATAAAGGGAATATTCTACTACATTACTCATAGAGAATAGGAATTGAGAGCAGTGTAAAAGGCTTTCTACAATTCACATATATGGCCATGTAAAATGGGGTTATGCAAGATTAAAGGGGTTGTCCGGCGATAAAAAATTATTCACAGAATAACACACATTACAAAGTTATACAACTTTGTAATGTATGTTATGTCTGTGAATGGCCCCCTTCCCCGTGTTTCCCCCCACCCACGCTAGACCCGGAAGTGTGGTGCATTATACTCACCGCATCTTGTGTCGTCCACGGTCTCCGATCGTCAGCAGTGACGTCTTCTTCGGGAGCTTGGCGGATCTTCCCGAGTGCCGGCCACCCTCTGCAGCGTCATCCGAAGCTCAGCCGCGATTGGCTGAGCATAACTGTGCTCAGCCAATCGCGGCTGAGCGGCTGATGACGCGGCCACGTCATCAGCTGCTCAGCCGCGATTGGCTGAGCACAGTTATGCTCAGCCAATCGCTGCTGAGCTTCGGATGACGCTGCAGAGGGCGGCCGGCACTCGGGAAGATCCGCTGGCCTCCCGAAGAAGACGTCACTGCTGACGATCGGAGACCGTGGTCGGCACGCGACAGTTAATGTATAGCGCACCACACTTCCGGGTACACGGGTGGGGGTGGTGGGACACGGGGAAGGGGGCCATTCACAGACATAACATACATTACAAAGTTGTATAACTTTGTAATGTGTGTTATTCTGTGAATAATTTTTTATCGCCGGACAACCCCTTTAAAGAACCATAGCTGTTTTGTTCCAGAAACAGCACCACCCCTGTCCTCAGTTTGTGTGTGATATTGCAACTCACTTCCACTGACGAGAACGGGGCCAAATTGTAATAACACACATGTCAATCCTTTGGGTGGACAGCGGAATCTGCGGAAACTAAGGGGCCTGGGGAGAGACTGAAGGGACTGTGGAGACACTGAAGGGACTGGGTGGCACTGAGGGGACTGGGGGGACACTGAGGGGACTGGGGAGACACTGAGGGGACTGGGGGGACACTGAGGGGACTGGGGAGACACTGAGGGGACTGGGGGGACACTGAGGGGACTGGGGAGACACTGAAGGGACTGGGGGGACACTGAAGGGACTGGGGAGACACTGAAGGAACTGGGAAGACACTGAGGGGACTGGGGAGACACTGAAGGGACTGGGAAAACACTGGGGACTGGGTGGCACTGAGGGGGACTGGGAAGACACTGAGGGGGGCTGGGGAGACACTGAGGGGGGGCTGGGGGGACACTGAGGGGGCTGGAGAGACACTGAGGGGGGCTGGGGAGACTCTGAGGGGGGCTGGGGAGACACTGAGGGGGACACTGCGCTGAGGGGGACTGGGGGACACTAAGGTGACTGGGGAGACACTGAGGGGGACTGGGGAGACTGGGGGACACTGAGGGGGACTGGGGAGACTAAGGGGCACTGGGGGGACACTGAGGGGGACTGGGGAGACTGAGGGGCACTGGGGGGACACTGAGGGGGACTGGGGTGACGCTGAGGGGGACTGGGGAGACACTGAGGGGGACTGGGGAGACACTGAGGGGGGCTGGAGAGACACTGAGGGGGACACTGCGCTGAGGGGGACTGGGGGGACACTAAGGTGACTGGGGTGACACTGAGGGGGACTGGGGAGACTGGGGGACACTGAGGGGGACTGGGGAGACTAAGGGGCACTGGGGGGACACTGAGGGGGACTGGGGAGACTGAGGGGCACTGGGGGGACACTGAGGGGGACGGGTGACGCTGAGGGGGACTGGGGAGACACTGAGGGGGACTGGGGAGACACTGAGGGGGGCTGGAGAGACACTGAGGGGGACACTGCGCTGAGGGGGACTGGGGGGACACTAAGGTGACTGGGGTGACACTGAGGGGGACTGGGGAGACTGAGGGGCATTGGGGGGACACTGAGGGGGACTGGGGAGACTGAGGGGCACTGGGGGGACACTGAGGGGGACTGGGGTGACGCTGAGGGGGACTGGGGAGACACTAAGGGGAGGCTAAGGGGACTGGGGAGACACTGAGGGGGGCTAAGGGGACTGGGGAGACACTAAGGGGAGGCTAAGGGGACTGGGGAGACACTAAGGGGAGGCTAAGGGGACTGGGGTGACACTGAGGGGGACTGGGGCAGCTGGGGGTGATTGGAGCAGGAGGGCACATACACCTCCTCCTCTCACCTCCGCACACACGTTCTTCTCCCGGCCAGGCATGGAGCTCCCCGGGCTCTGGAGGAGGCCGCAGGGACTACAGGAGAAGGTGATCACGTTGCTGAGGGTCCTGGAGCTATACAGCGGGATCGAGGGTCTGCACTAACCCCCCCCCCCCCCCCCCCTGATCCCGCTGTACAGCTTTATGACCCGCAGCGACGTGATCACCTTCTCCAGAGACGGGGGAGTTCCATGTCTGGCCGGGATGCGAGCAGGACCCTCAGCGGAAGGAGCGGGGGCAGGTCAGCGGACCCCGCAACCCTGCAACCCCCCTTCCCCCCCGGCTTGGCTTCTCAGGACTGCTCGCGCGCAGCCCGAAATTATTTTTTGCCCAGCCCTAGTGGGCCCCCAGCCTTGGTGGGCCCGGGAGCGGCGCCCCCCCCCCCTGCCCCTACCCAAATTTCGCTACAGCATATATATATATATATATATATATATATATATATATATATATACACCATGGCCTCATATTATACACACATTATAGTGTGCATATGCTGATACTACAAACCGTATACAGTGTATATATATATATATATATATATATATATATATATAAAAACATGGCCTGCTCATAGTATACAAAAAATTATATATATATATAACATGGCCTGCTCATAGTATACACAATATTATATATAACATGGCCTGCTCATGAGGGTGTGAGGGTGAGGGTGTGCTATAGAGATATAGGGGAGCAGGATCTCCTCTCTTCTGAGGGTGTGCTATAGAGATATAGGGGAGCAGGATCTCCTCTTCTGAGGGTGTGCTATAGAGATATAGGGGAGCAGGATCTCCTCCTCTGAGGGTGTGCTATAGAGATATAGGGGAGCAGGATCTCCTCCTCTGAGGGTGTGCTATAGAGATATAGGGGAGCAGGATCTCCTCTCTTCTGAGGGTGTGCTATAGAGATATAGGGGAGCAGGATCTCCTCTCTTCTGAGGGTGTGCTATAGAGATATAGGGGAGCAGGATCCTCTCTTCTGAGGGTGTGCTATAGAGATATAGGGGAGCAGGATCCTCTCTTCTGAGGGTGTGCTATAGAGATATAGGGGAGCAGGATCTCCTCTTCTGAGGGTGTGCTATAGAGATATAGGGGAGCAGGATCTCCTCTTCTGAGACTGTGCTATAGAGATATAGGGGAGCAGGATCTCCTCTCTTCTGAGGGTGTGCTATAGAGATATAGGGGAGCAGGATCTCCTCTTCTGAGAGTGTGCTATAGAGATATAGGGGGGCAGGATCTCCTCTCTTCTGAGGGTGTGCTATAGAGATATAGGGGGGCAGGATCTCCTCTCTTCTGAGGGTGTGCTATAGAGATATAGTGGAGCAGGATCTCCTCTCTTCTGAGGGTGTGCTATAGAGATATAGGGGAGCAGGATCTCCTCTCTTCTGAGGGTGTGCTATAGAGATATAGGGGAGCAGGATCTCCTCTTCTGAGGGTGTACTATAGAGATATAGGGGAGCAGGATCCTCTCTTCTGAGGGTGTGCTATAGAGATATAGGGGGGCAGGATCTCCTCTCTTCTGAGGGTGTGCTATAGAGATATAGGGGAGCAGGATCTCCTCTCTTCTGAGGGTGTACTATAGAGATATAGGGGAGCAGGATCCTCTCTTCTGAGGGTGTGCTATAGAGATATAGGGGGGCAGGATCTCCTCTCTTCTGAGGGTGTGCTATAGAGATATAGGGGAGCAGGATCTCCTCTTCTGAGGGTGTGCTATAGAGATATAGGGGAGCAGGATCTCCTCTTCTGAGGGTGTGCTATAGAGATATAGGGGAGCAGGATCTCCTCTCTTCTGAGGGTGTGCTATAGAGATATAGGGGAGCAGGATCCTCTCCTCCTCTGAGGGTGTGCTATAGAGATATAGTGGAGCAGGATCTCCTCTTCTGAGGGTGTGCTATACAGATATAGGGGGCAGTATCTCCTCTCTTCTGAGGGTGTGCTATAGAGATATAGGGGGGCAGGATCTTCTCTGCTGAGGGTGTGCTATAGAGATATAGTGGAGCAGGATCTCCTCTCTTCTGAGGGTGTGCTATAGAGATATAGGGGGGCAGGATCCTCTCCTCCTCTGAGGGTGTGCTATAGAGATATAGTGGAGCAGGATCTCCTCTTCTAAGGGTGTGCTATACAGATATAGGGGGCAGGATCTCCTCTCTTCTGAGGGTGTGCTATAGAGATATAGGCGGGCAGGATCTTCTCTGCTGAGGGTGTGCTATAGAGATATAGTGGAGCAGGATCTCCTCTCTTCTGAGGGTGTGCTATAGAGATATAGGGGGGCAGGATCTCCTCTCTTCTGAGGGTGTGCTATAGAGATATAGGGGAGCAGGATCTCCTCTTCTGAGAGTGTGCTATAGAGATATAGGGGGGCAGGATCTCCTCTCTTCTGAGGGCGTGCTATAGAGATATAGGGGAGCAGGATCTCCTCTCTTCTGAGGGCGTGCTATAGAGATATAGGGGAGCAGGATCTCCTCTCTTCTGAGGGTGTGCTATAGAGATATAGTGGAGCAGGATCTCCTCTTCTGAGGATGACCAGAAATATCCTGTCCATGTGTGTGAAACTTTACGTGTGTGTAATGTGCGTATAATGTATGTGTGTGTGTTGTGTATACATGTGTGTGTTTTACATATAAATGTGTATGCAATATGTTTTAATGTGTGTGTTATATAGCGGTACTATATATATCTGCTTTATGGCGGCATTAATTATGTGTGCAGTATTGCGGTGATATTTATGTCACATTGCTCCACTATATATGTATGGCAGCAGTGGTCCTGCCCCCATAAGGATATACTGGTAACCCATTTTCCCGTTGCCTGTACACCGATGATGCCCCGCCATGTTTACCGCTCGGAGTCGCCCCCATCTGAGTCTATTTCTGGGCTGACATCAGTCTGCTCAGAGACACATTAACTCTTCAGATGGAAGTCACTGCGGCATTAACAACACACAATCCCAAGGGAAGAGCAGCCTGCTCAAGTGTAAAATCTCAACCCAGCAAAACGTGTCTTCTTATTATAGAACCGTCACATCAAAATACCACAAAAAGACTTAAAATAGCCCGAAATGGAAAGTTCTAGAACAGGAAACATCTACCGAATTAGTCAGTAGCTTCATAATCATTAAAGGTGTTTTCCAGGCGGGTCTATATCTCATTGCATTGAATGTGTTTAAGATCTCTGCTTACTGACAGTAACTGGGAGCACCCGTGTATAAGCCTTGTTCACACTACTGCCACAGCTTCTAAATAAACAACACTGCTATAATACATCCACATTCACACTGACCCCAAATGCCATATAAGTAGACGCTAAAGTGGGGACCTGGTCACAAGTAGTACAAGTATATTCCTGTATATAGGAGCAGTATTATAGTAGTTATATTCCTGTATATAGGGGGCAGTATTATAGTAGTTATATCCCTGTATATAGGAGCAGTATTATAGTAGTTATATTCCTGTATATAGGAGCAGTATTATAGTAGTTATATTCCTGTATATAGGGGGCAGTATTATAGTAGTTATATTCCTGTATATAGGGAGCATTATTATAGTAGTTATATTCTTGTATATAGGAGGCAGTATTATAGTAGTTATATTCCTGTATATAGGGGGCAGTATTATAGTAGTTATATTCCGGTATATAGGAGCAGTATTATAGTAGTTATATTCCTGTATATAGGAGCAGTATTATAGTAGTTATATTCCTGTGTATAGGAGCAGTATTATAGTAGTTATATTCCTGTATATAGGGGCAGTATTATAGTAGTTATATTCCTGTATATAGGAGCAGTATTATAGTAGTTATATTCCGGTATATAGTGTGGACATGTCACGGGAAAAGTGCTCGAGGGGATGTACATCTCACCCAGGTTAATACGGAGTGTGAGATGGTAAGTCCAGGAGGCATCTGTGCTCAGCAGTGTTATGCTGCTGAGCTATTATTTATTATTGCCGGGCCTGGACTTACATGGAATGGCAGATAGGTTTTGGTAGTGGGATTTGCCATTCCCTCCCCCCGATCCAGGTCAGGTTTTGGGGTCAGGTGTCTCTGGCCCTAATCAAGCCTGACAGAGAAAAGCCCTGCAGAGGATCCTTGGTTTGCTCTCAGACAGGAGTGAACAGCCTGCATGGTGTGTTCGCTGGGAGCTGGGGCTTATGCACACCCTGCAGTATTACCTGCCAAGTGAAGTGCCAGAGAGGTAACCTGCTGTATTAGTAAGCGCCCAGACGGGCAGGACTTTTTGTTTTGTTTATTCTCACTGCACGGTGTTGCTGTATTTATGTTGCTGGACCGTTTATGCTACAAATAAACACCCAAAGCTGTTTTATGAGCCCAAGTTTGCTGCCTGAACTGTGTCCAAACACACCATCCCCCGGGAAGATCCCTACAATAGGAACAGTATTATAGTAGTTATATTCCTGTATATAGGAGCAGTATTATAGTAGTTATATTGCTGTATATAGGGGGCAGTATTATAGTAGTTATATTCCTGTATATAGGAGAAGTATTATAGTAGTTATATTCCTGTATATAGGAGCAGTATTATAGTAGTTATATTCCTGTATATAGAGGCAGTATTATAGTAGTTATATTCCTGTATATAGGGGGCAGTATTATAGTAGTTATATTCCGGTATATAGGAACAGTATTATAGTAGTTATATTCCTGTATATAGGAGCAGTATTATAGTAGTTATATTGCTGTATATAGGGGGCAGTATTATAGCAGTTATATTCTTGTATATAGGGAGCAATATTACATTACAGTGGTGCCTTGGATTACAAGCATATCTAGTTCCGGGACCGCGCTTGTAATCCAAATCACTCTTGAACCAAAGCAAATTTTCCCATTAAAAACTCATTGAAATGCAGACAGTGGGTTCCACACCCCAAAAATAATGATTTTTTTTTTTATTCTGAATAACGTAAAATAAATTAAACAAACGTTTAGAAACAGCTGAATATGTAATATAAGTTACTGTACAGTATAGCAATTAGCAGTATAATTGCAGATCTCCATAATGCAGTAGCGTAGTGCAACAAGCTAGAATAGAGAAGCAGGGCTGATGTCAGGGGTCTGTGTGGTCACATGACAGCAATGGGGAAGGGTGTGTGTTCAGCATTGACCAATCAGGAAGTGAGAATCACAGAGCTGTGCAGGAGGACAGTGACAGAAACTATTCTATACAGCAGTGTGTATAGCTAAGTGCAGGCTTATTATAGCAGCAATGTGCATAGCTGAGTGTAAGTGCAGGCACATTATAGCAGCAGTGTGTATAGCTGAGGGTGAGTGCAGGCACATTATAGCAGCAATGTGCATAGCTGAGTGTAAGTGCAGGCACATTATGGCAGCAGTGTGTATAGCTGAGGGTAAGTGCAGGCACATTATAGCAGGAATGGAGAGGATGGGAAACAAAAGGGCTTACAGAGACTGCAGGGAACACAAAGTAATGTAATGTATTTTTATACATAATGTATAAACAAGGAGAAGCACATTGAATGTTTTTTCCCACAGTAATCTGAATGTTATATTTGTGCTCTATCGAGAAGAATGATCGGAGTGCTAATGAAATTACATATGCTATTTAGTATAATCTTTGTTATCTTTACCATGTAACATTGATATCTTTTCAAATTATGCTGTAATTTCTTGTGACTGACATTGCTTCCTGGTAATTGGTAGCGGGTGATGACATCTCACACATGATTGGCCGGTTGTGGACATTATTGCCCGTCTGGGTTGGGATGGAGTAAACGTTGCCCCCCTGTAGGTCTCATTTTATCACAAGAGCCTTCTTGTCTATATTGAATCCAATCCGTTCCGCCAATGCCCTTACAATGAGCCAGTCTGTACACGCTGAAGACGTCAGAACGAATCGGCAACAGCCACTGTTTACAGTTTTCACGCTGGTGCGATACCATCTGTCTTTGTATGAAAACCGGCAAACTCTCATGACTAATGTTCCAGCTATTTTAGGCGATAAGATGAGAGGTTGCTTTGGCAAAACTAACAAGTATCCATTCCATGGAATTCAAACTGTGTAAAGTCAATACAGTCACAGCGCTGGGTGGAACTGTCCGCACTCCAGCTCCTCAATGGCACTTACATAACTATGAATGCGGAGATAAGGAAGCATGCACCAGGGCCTGGGAAAACACACCGAGCACGTGCAGGGAAGTAGCCAGAAGAAATCTTTAACTGAGACTCAAATGGTGAGCTGTGAAATGAGCCATAATGTCCTTACAGGAGAAGTCTGGCAATTTTTTTTTTAAAGTATTGTATTGCCCCCCCCCCCCCCCCCCCCCCCCCAATATACATTTATTACGGGAAATGCGCATAAAGTGCTTTTTTCCATGCACTTACTACTGCATCAAGGCTTCACTTCCTGGATAACATAGTGATGTCACTTCCTGGATAGCATGGTGATATCACTTCCTGGATAACATGGTGATGTCACTTCCTGGATAACATGGTGATGTCACTTCCTGGATAACAGGGTGATGTCACTTCCTGGATAACATGGTGATGTCACTTCCTGGATAACATGGTGATGTCACTTCCTGGATATAATGGTCATGTCACTTCCTGGATATAATGGTGATGTCACGACCCGACACCCAGAGCTGTGCGGCTGTGGCTGCTGGAGAGGATGATGGCAGGAGGATGCTCAGTGTCCCTCCAGTGCCCTGTGTCCCTCAGTGTCCCCCTGCCATCATCCTCTCCAGCAGCCACAGCCCGCACAGCTCTGGGAGTCGGGTCGTGACATCACCATTTTATCCAGGAAGTGACATCACCATGTTATCCAGGAAGTGAAATCACCATGTTATCCAGGAAGTGACATCACCATGTTATCCAGGAAGTGGCATCATCATGTTATCCAGGAAGTGAAATCACCATGTTTATCCAGGAAGAGACATCACCATGTTATCCAGGAAGAGACATCACCATGTTATCCAGGAAGTAACATCACCATGTTATCCAGGAAGTGACATCATCATGTTATCCAGGAAGTGACATCACCATGGTATCCCGGATGTGACATCACCATGTTATCCATGAAGTGACATCACCATGTTATCCAGGAAGTGGCATCATCATGTTATCCAGGAAGTGACAGCACCATGTTATCCAGGAAGTGACATCACCATTTTATCCAGGAAGTGAAGCCTTGATGCAGTAGTAAGTGCAGGGAAAAAATACCTTTATAAGTGTATATTGGTGATTTGTATAACTTTTGGGGGGCAATACAATACTTTAATAAAAATTTTCGCCGGACTTTCCCTTTAATAGAAACTTTAAATGGGTACTCCGGTGAAAATCTTTTTCTTTTAAATCAACTGGTTCCTGCTACATATTTGTAATTCAGTTTTTATTTAAAAATCTCCAGTCTTCCAGTGCTTATCAGCTGCTGTATGTCCTGCAGGAAGTGGTGTATTTTTTCCAGTCTCACACAGTGCTCTCTGCTGCCACCTCTGTCCATGTCAGAAACTGTCCAGAGGTTTTCTATGGGGATTTGATACTACTCTGGACAGTTCCTAACATGGACAGAGGTGGCAGCAGAGAGCACTGTGTCATACTGGAGAAAATTCAGCACTTCCTGCAGGACATACAGCAGATGATAAGTACTGGAAGACTGGAGATTTTTAAATAGAATTAATTTACAAATCTGTATAACTTTCTGACACCAGTAGATTTAAATAAAAATATTTTTTCTGGAGTACCCCTTTACTTAGGGCTAGTCTAGAGTGGGGTTACTGATTGATTAACATCTCCGGCTCTTGCACTATGATAGGGTTATAGTTTATGCGTTGTCTTTGTAATACCTCATTCTAGTCATTTGTTCCTACTTTTTGGTTTACCCATGTGTAATCCTTGTGTCTGTATTTTGTAGGTTGCTGCTTCTGACTTTAGTTTCAGGGCCGGTTTTAGATACCTAAGGCATAAAATTGAAATTACCCCCCCCCCCCCCACTCCCCTCTAATAACAAATAATACCGACATATTGTGCACACATATTACCACTGCCTAATGACCACCTATACTGCTGCTGAATAAACCCCCATATTCTAAATCCAATATTAGAGGTAATGACAGTATATAAGGGACAAATAATACCGACATATTGTAACCACATATCCTGACCACTCATTACCATTGCATACTGATTGAATACTGCCACCATACTGTTACTGGATAAAAACCACTGTACACAGACCAACATTACCCCCATACAGTTATCACAGTATGAGGGTATATACAGCATTCTCTGACTGGAATCCTCCTCCTTTATTTTCTTCTTCTCCACCCACCTGGCTCCACACTTTTTCAGCCCCATCCTGACCTGTGCCCAATCCATGGTGTCCTTAGTGGTGATAATTTCCATCTTGGCAGGTAGGTGCCCCAGTGGAAAGTGTCAGCCAATTAAGTAGAGTTGCTCCTTCTATAGATATAGGAAAGCTGCACCCCCCCCCCAGAGGGTCATTCTCCTCCATGTATAGGGCCATTGTCTTCTGTGTATAGGGTCATTCTCTATGTATAGGGTCATTCTCTATGTATAGGGTCCCTCTCTTCCATGTATAGGGTCCCTCTCTTCCATGTATAGGGTCCCTCTCTTCCATGTATAGGGTCATTCTCTATGTATAGGGTCCCTCTCTTCCATGTATAGGGTCCCTCTCTTCCATGTATAGGGTCCCTCTCTTCCATGTATAGGGTCCCTCTCTTCCATGTATAGGGCCATTGTCTTCCATGTATAGGGTCATTCTCTATGTATAGGGTTCCTCTCTTCCATGTGTAGGGTCATTGTCTTCCATGTATAGGGTCACTCTCATCTACATATAGGGTAATTCTCCTTTATGTGTGGGATCATTCTCATCTATGTATGAGGTTGTTTTCTATGTATAGGGTCATTCTCCTTTATGTGTGGGATCATTCTCTTCCATGTTTGGGGTCATTCTCTATGTATAGAGTCATTCTCATCCATGTATAGCAGAGGCGGACCTTTCACTTGTGCAGCCTGTTCAGCTGCACAGGGGCCCAGGCCAATAGAGGGGCCCACCAGGCTCAGACTCTAAAGTGTCAGCATTGCACATGTCTATAGTGGGCCCCCAAGGTGGCATCAGCACCCAGAAAGTGCGGGCCCCATGCTCCTGTGGGGCCCCTTTAGTTGGATGCTGTGCCCGGTCGGGGCTAGTTCTCCTCTCCTCCTGCATGCTGCTGCTGACATACCTTGTGTGAGGAGGAGAGGAGAGAGAGCATGTGGTGACAGGAACCCCCCCCCCCCTTCTGTACTCCACTGTCCGGCATACCTTGTGTGAGGAGGAGAGGAGAGAGAGTGTGTGATGACAGTAACCCCCCCTCCCCCATTCCTGTACTCCACTGTCTGGCATACCTTGTGTGAGGAGGAGAGGAGAGAGAGCATGTGGTGACAGGGGCTGGGGGCTTCCAGCAGGGTTATGGCTGACAGGTACAGGACTGTGAAGAGGAGCAACAGCAGCAGCTCTGACAGTGAGTGATTATTGTCAGTGTGTCTGTCAGGCTGCTGGAAGTTGTAACATAGAGGGTGGACTGTGTAAGAGAAAGCACAGAGCCCCCGCCCCCTCTCTTGTGCTGTAAGTTTTGTTGTAAGTTTATGCCTTTTAGCCAATATCTGTGCCCCTTCCCCCCTGCAGCATGGTTGTTTTTCTCTTTCATCTCCCCCCTAAGCAGCCACATACAGTACATGTATCCCACCTGTGCAGCCACATACAGTACATGTCTCCCACCTGTGCAGCCACATACAGTACATGTATCCCACCTGTGCAGCCACATACAGTACATGTCTCCCACCTGTGCAGCCACATACAGTACATGTCTCCCACCTGTGCAGCTACATACAGTACATGTATCCCACCTGTGCAGCCACATACAGTACATGTCTCCCACCTGTGCAGCTACATACAGTACATGTATCCCACCTGTGCAGCCACATACAGTACATGTCTCCCACCTGTGCAGCCACATACAGTACATGTATCCCACCTGTGCAGCCACATACAGTACATGTCTCCCACCTGTGCAGCCACATACAGTACATGTATCCCACCTGTGCAGCCACATACAGTACATGTCTCCCACCTGTGCAGCTACATACAGTACATGTATCCCACCTGTGCAGCCACATACAGTACATGTATCCCACCTGTGCAGCCACATACAGTACATGTCTCCCACCTGTGCAGCCACATACAGTACATGTCTCCCACCTGTGCAGCTACATACAGTACATGTCTCCCACCTGTGTAGCCACATACAGTACATGTCTCCCACCTGTGCAGCCACATACAGTACACGTATCCCACCTCTTTAGCCACATACAGTACATGTACCCCACTTGTGCCCCAACAGTGATTAAGGGCCCACCTGCTCCCCTATTATTGCTGTTCTGGGGTCACACTTTGAGCTATATATTCTAATTTCCCACAAAGCATCCAGTGTACAATGCACCCAGGATCCTCCAAGTACAACAGCTGCAAACACTACAACTCCCAGCATTTACTGCAGTCTGCAGCCCTCAGGATGTGTTGGGATTTGAAGTACAAATGAGCAGACAACTCAAGGGGTTGTCCTCTCGGAAACTACAACTCCCAGCATTCTCTTAGAGCTTCATAAGTGTAAGGCATTCTGAGAGTTGTAGTTATTGTTATTCCAGGAGTTATGGTCACAGATACGTCAGTGCAGTATGGGACCAGGTCAGCATGTCCCTTCTGACGGGTTCTTTATTTGGGTGCCCCCCATGATCAGTTGGCCACAGGTACCCCAATCCCACACTGGGGCCTGCAAAGACTGCAGTACAGTCCTTCAGTGGGCCCTGGCATCTGTGCTGTAGGGCATACCTCCCAACTTTTGCAAAGAGCAAAGAGGGACATGTGCGCCGCGGTCCCCATAGCCACGCCCCCATAGCCACGCCCCCATAGCAAACCTCCATAGCCACGCCCCCATAGCAACCCTCCATAGCCACTCCCCTACAGTCACCACATGCTGCTGACTGAATAGTGCCCACATAGTATCCAATCCCCCATTATAGTGCCCCACATAGTAGCCAATCCCCCCATATAATGCCCCACATAGTAGCCAATCCCCCCATATAGTGCCCCACATAGTAGCCAATCCCCCCATATAGTGCCCACATAGTAGCCAATCCCCATATAGTGCCCCACATAGTAGCCAATCCCCTCATATATGCCCCACATAGTAGCCAATGCCCCCATATAGTGCCCCACATAGTAGCCAATGCCCCCATATAGTGCCCCACATAGTAGCCAATGCCCCCATATAGTGCACCACATAGTAGCCAATGCCCCCATATAGTGCCCCACATATTATCCAATCCCCCATATAGTGCCCCACATAGTAGCCAATGCCCCCATATAGTGCCCCACATAGTAGCCAATCCCCCATATATGCCCACATAGTAGCCAATCCCCCCATATATGCCCCACATAGTATCCAATCCCCCATATATTAGCCAATCCCCATATAGTGCCCCACATAGTAGCCAATCCCCATATAGTGCCCCACATAGTAGCCAATCCTCCATAAATGCCCCACATAGTAGCCAATGCACCCATATAGTGCCCCACATAGTAGCCAATCCCCCATATATGCCCCACATAGTAGCCAATCCCCCCATATAGTGCCCCACATAGTAGCCAATCCCCCATATAGTGCCCCACATATTATCCAATCCCCCCATATAGTAGCCAATCCCCCATATATGCCCCACATAGTAGCCAATGCCCCCATATAGTGCCCCACATAGTAGCTAATGCCCCCATATAGTGCCCCACATAGTAGCCAATGCCCCCATATAGTGCCCCACATAGTAGCCAATGCCCCCATATAGTGCCCCACATAGTAGCCAATCCCCCATATAGTGCCCCACATAGTAGCCAATCCCCCATATAGTGCCCCACATAGTAGCCAATCCCCCATATAGTGCCCCACATAGTAGCCAATCCCCCATATAGTGCCCCACATAGTAGCCAATCCCCCCATATAGTGCCCCACATAGTAGCCAATCCCCCATATAGTGCCCCACATAGTAGCCAATCCCCCATATAGTGCCCCACATAGTAGCCAATCCCCCATATAGTGCCCCACATAGTAGCCAATGCCCCATATAGTGCCCCACATAGTAGCCAATCCCCCATATAGTGCCCCACATAGTAGCCAATCCCCCATATAGTGCCCCACATAGTAGCCAATCCCCCATATAGTGCCCCACATAGTAGCCAATCCCCCATATAGTGCCCCACATAGTAGCCAATCCCCCATATAGTGCCCCACTTAGTAGCCAATCCCCCATATAGTGCCCCACAGAGTAGCCAATTCCCCCATTTCTGTGGCCCCAGCAGAAAAAACAATAAACCAGTAACTCACCTGTCCTCCGGTCCCAGCAGCTCCTCTCCCGGCAGAGCGCGCACTCCCGTCATCCTCCAGGGCGGGCAGCGGGGTATACAGACACTGACTGTGCCGGAAGTAATTCATGATGGAGGCTGCAGGTCACTTCCGGTACAGTCAGTGTCTCTGTACACCGCTGCCCGCCCCGGAGGATGACGGGAGTGCGCGCTCTGCCGGGAGAGGAGCTGCTGGGACCGGAGGACAGGTGAGTTACTGGTTTATTGTTTTTTTCGCTGGGGCCACATATAATGCGGGACACTGGGGGCCGTTCCGGGACCGCGGGACAGCACCCCGAAAACGGGACTGTCCCGCGAAATCCGGGACAGTTGGGAGGTATGCTGTAGGGCCCTCCCGAGAAACCAGGACACATGTACCAGATACCCGGGCACACATATGTGTGCGCCTTCAGGGAAGAAAGGTGGAGAAACAAATGGGTTATGGGGGCCCAAACACATTTTTTGCACAGGGGCCCTTTGCAGTCTATGTCCGCCCCTGATTTATAGGGTCATTCTCCATGTATAGGATCCCTCTCTTCCATGTATAGGGTCACTCTCTTCCATGTATAGGGTCATTTTCCATGTATAGGGTCCCTCTCTTCCATGTATAGGGTCATTCTCTTCCATGTATAGGGTCATTTTCCATGTATAGGGTCCCTCTCTTCCATGTATAGGGTCATTCTCTTCCATGTATAGGGTCATTTTCCATGTATAGGGTCCCTCTCTTCCATGTATAGGGTCATTCTCTTCCATGTATAGGGTCATTCTCCATGTATAGGATCCCTCTCTTCTATGTATAGGGTCCCTCTCTTCCATGTATAGGGTCATTCTCCATGTATAGGGTCCCTCTCTTCCATGTATAGGGTCCCTCTCTTCCATGTATAGGGCCATTCTCCATGTATAGGATCCCTCTCTTCTATGTATAGGGTCCCTCTCTTCCATGTATAGGGTCATTCTCTTCCATGTATAGGGCCATTCTCCATGTATAGGATCCCTCTCTTCTATGTATAGGGTCCCTCTCTTCCATGTATAGGGTCATTCTCCATGTATAGGGTCCCTCTCTTCCATGTATAGGGTCCCTCTCTTCCATGTATAGGGTCATTCTCTTCCATGTATAGGGTCATTCTCCATGTATAGGGTCATTCTCCATGTATAGGGTCACTCTCTTCGCCCAGGCTATCTCCATAGTGAAGCCACCCCTGACAATCATATAGGCAGAGCTGGCATCTATAACCAGAGGTTCTTCTCCCCCTTGCACAGTGCTTATTAGCTCAGACATGCTGACTGTTTCCTGTACATAAGAAGTGGAACGACCTTTATGCTACAGGCACCTATAGAGTAAGCGTAGCCGCCATTCACCGGCGAGCAGGAAGATTCCTCCCAACTGTAACAGAAGAGCAGATGTTGATCACACGTCTGCAGATCCGTTATCACAACCATTTCCTCTATATATCACCGTCTCCCAACATCTGCGGCCGCTCTGCGCTCTGACCCATAAACCTTCTTCTCTCACTGTAGTTAAAGTGATGAAAACCACAAACAAAAAAACAAAAAGTAAAATATCATAAAATGCAACGAATACCGAGCCCATCAATCAGTGGTGACAACCTGACTGCCTTCCGTAGAGGCACAACCCTCACCATGTTGCATCCTGCAACTATTTTTTGCAGCCATAAATCATTGAACTGCCGCCCTTTAAATCCTTCCGCCCTAGGCACTTGCCCCTTGTTCAGGTCAGTCGAGAAGACACTCTTCGGTCTGGAGATGTGCACTGGGTCTTCTGTGAGACACAAGGTCGGTTTAGGCCACACATTGGTTACATCCATTGTTGTGTGTTACATCCATTGACTATGATGGGGCTTTCTCACCCATAAGGCTGATCGCAGGTAAATGTCCCATAGACTTATAAGGGGAGGTGATTCTTATGCTTCTTCCTTGAAGAACGAAGACTACGACCCTGTTCACACTGCCATCATGGCTTCTGTTCCAAACCTCGACAGCAGTGCTGCATCCAGACGGAGAGACTCTCTCCACAATCGGGTTTTATCATGGCGCCTATTGTTTTGTCTGGAAGAATAGCGCAATGGGCCGTGCTTTTTCCTCCAAACACATCTGATGGAACTACAATGGAGGCGGTAACAATAAATCCAGTCAGAGTTGTATCCTTAGTTGTCATCAGTTTCTTTAAAGGAGTTCTCTGACCCTTTTTTCTTATTGTAGTAGACCACCATTGTAATCCCATACTCTCCCTTAGTTGTTTCCGCCAACCTTTTTTTTTTGCCTCCATGATTTCCTGTTGCTGCTTTTCTTACGTGTGCTTATTTACATGGAAAATCTTCTTGTTGATGTCACATCTGGGGTGCAAGTGTCAGTAGTAAGGACATCATCAAAGCTCCACCCCCTCCTCTGACTGTAGCCCAACCCCCTCCTCTGACTGTAGCCCCATCCCCCTCTGACAGTAGCCCCTCCCCTCTAACCGTAGCCCCAACCCTCCTCCTCTCTGAATGTAGCTCCACCCCCTTCTCTTTGCCCAGAACCCCCACCTCTCCTCTGACTACAACTCCACCCCTCCTGACTGTAGCCCCACTCTCGCCTCTCAGACCATAGCCCCACCCCCATCCATCTGACTGTAGCTCCACCCCCTCCTCTCTGACTGTAGTCCCACCCTCTTCTCTGACTGTAGCCCCAACCCTCCTCCTCTCTGACTGTAGCCCCACTCTCCTCTGACTGTAGCCCCATCTCTTCCCTCTAACTGCAGCTCCACCCCCTTCTCTCTGACTGTAGCCCCAACCCTCTTTCCTCTGAATGAAGCTCCACCTCCTCCTCTTTAACTGTAGCCCCATCTCTCCTCTCTGACTACAGCTCCACCCCTCTTGACTGTAGCCCCACCCCCTCCTCTCTGACCATAGGCCCACCCCCTCCTCTGACTGTAGCCCCACCCCCTCCTCTGACTGTAGCCCCAACCCTCCTCCTCTCTGAATGTAGCTCTACCTTCCTCTTTGACTGTTACCCCACCTCGCCTTTCTGACTACAGCTCCACCCCTCCTGACTGTAGCCCCACCCCCTCCTCTCTGACCATAGCCCCACCCCCTCCAACTGTAGCTCCACCCTCTGACTGTAGCTCCACTTACTCCTCTCTGACTGGAGCCCCACCTCCTCCTCTCTGACCATAGCCCCACCCTCTTCTCTGACTGTAGCTCCACCCCCTCTTCTCTCTGACTGTATCTCTATTTACTCCTCTCTGACTGGAGCCCAATCCCCCTACTGACTGTAGCTCCACCTACTCTGTGTTTCTAGAGAATTGAAAAAAAAATATATAGTTACTTTATAGCAAAACCAGCACCACCCCTGTCCATAGGGTGTTTGTGGTATTCACACCAAGGAACTAAGATGTAAAACCCGCAACGCGAGGGTCTTGTGTCCAACCAGCATGACCGCCAACATAGTGATCCTTCTATTATACTGTAATCAGATTATGGATGATGGTATGCTTTATGTATACAACAGGGACATATTCCTCAGTGCTTATGATCAGGAGACAGGTGAGGACGTGAAACAACATGGTGGATGGCCGACGCTGAACTCACCTCCAAGCTCCTCTACTGTATAACAGGGTCACCGGGATCAATATGGCTGATATGTAAGTAGACGATTACTGAGATACGATGATAAACCATATATACTGGAAAACCAGCCATCCGTTATATACATAAAAAGAGAACACCACAGCTAATGGGGGGGAAGGAAGCTAAAGTCTGAAAAAAATCACCAAGAGTGGTGATCCAGGCTCAGAAAAACATGGCCGCTCTCAGAACGAGCAACACCTGACTATAAAGCTCTGTTACACTGAAATGAATGGACCAGAGTTGTAATACCACAAACAACCAGGGCGCATGGGTGGCACTGTTCTTTGCGAGAAAGTAGCTGTGTTTTGATAACCCCTTTAAGAACAGGAAGAATAAATTTAAGGAGTCATATTTTATTAAGATATTCTGAGGTGATAAATAAACTACCATTGACCCTGAACATAGAGCATGGGTGTAGCTCAGGATCAGCAATGTAATGTACATGCACAGTGACCCCACTAGCAGAATAGTGAGTGCAGCTCTGGAGTATAATACAGGATGTAACTCAGGATAAGTAATGTAATGTATGTACACAGTGACCCCACCAGCAGAATAGTGAGTGCAGCTCTGGAGTTTAAGGGTACTATTACACGGCCCGATAATCGTTTAACAAGGGCTGCATGGACATTGCTTAAACTGCATACATCCTATCTATTGTTTAGGGCTCCTCTTGTGGTCCACTTCTCCCCAGATCCTGTGCTGCAGCTCCAAAGTGGCCTGTCATAGCTGACAGGCCGCTCAGCCAATCACTGCCTGTGGCGGTCCCGGCCAGTGATTGGCTGAGTGGCCTGTCAGCTAAGACAGGCCGCTCTAAAGCTACAGGCCAGGACCCGGGGAGAAGCAGACCGCAAGAGGAGCCCTGAACCACGGATAGGTAATGTATGCAGTTTGCAAATCGTCAGCCGCCGGCCACGCAACACTATTACACGTAGCCATGCGCGGTTGGCGCCCGACAATTATAGGTCCAAACCTATATCAACGATCAGCCGATGATCGTTGTCATCGGCTGATCGTTGTGTTTATTACACGGAACGATAATCAGCTGGATAGGGCAGATTATCGTTCCGTGTAATAGGGCCCTAATACAGGATGTAACTCAGGATCAGTAATGTAATGTATGTACACAGTAACCCCACCAGCAGAATAGGGAGGGCAGCTCTGGAGTATAATACAGGATGTAACTCAGGATCAGTAATGTAAGTGCACAGTTTATGTAGATGAATTCTATATAAAATGTCTGAACGTGAGAATAGTGAGCAAAATGAGTGACTGCTATTTCAGCATTAACCACAAAAACTAAAATGATTTAATGCACCAGTCCACTGCAATTAAAATGTACATACATATAGCTTTCCACCACTGCTCTGTTAATTTCACACAGTCCCATCATGAAAATGTAATATGAGTGAAGAAGTAGCTTATAAGTGAACTGAAAGGACGCATGGAGTGTCAGCCCACACTAGGCCGGGCCATTAGGATGGAGGCCACAGGTGGTCATATTCCTGTGAGTGCAGCCACACAGATGGGGTGAGTGGTGATCACACATATAAAGTGTCTGAACAGGTTAGAAGAGTCACAGCGCAGGCTCAGAGACCGCACAGCACAGAGTTCTCCAGGGTGAAGTCATAATGGAATCTGGCAAAAGTCTCGTCCAGGCTGTAAACTGGGACTGGCTCCGGGAGCTCCTGGCAGATGTTCTGCACCTCCAACACATGGGGGGCAAGGATGAAGGGGATGTCGTTCAGCAAGTCGGCCATAGCTGGGTTACCTTCTGAGGCCTGACTGGTCAGTTTGGCAGCACCAGAGAAAGTGGTGTTTCCTTGTGTAAAGTTTCCTGGTGGCAACTAAAAGAGAAAAGCAGAGGAAGATGAGAAATTGTGACTATATAACTACTATAATAATATAATAAATACTGCTCCTATATACAAGAATATAACTACTATAATACTGCTCCTATATACAGGAATATAACTACTATAATACTGCTCCTATATACAAGAATATAACTACTATAATACTGCTCCTATATACAGGAATATAACTACTATAATACTGCTCCTATATACAGGAATATAACTACTATAATACTGCTCCTATATACAAGAATATAACTACTATAATACTGCTCCTATATACAAGAATATAACTACTATAATACTGCTCGTATATACAGGAATATAACTACTATAATACTGCTCCTATATACAAGAATATAACTACTATAATACTGCTCCTATATACAAGAATATAACTACTATAATACTGCTCCTTTATACAGGAATATATCTGCTATAATACTGCTCCCTATATACAGGAATATAACTACTATAATACTGCTCCTATATACAGGAATATAACTACTATAATACTGCTCATATATACAGGAATATAACTACTATAATACTGCTCCCTATATACAAGAATATAACTACTATAATACTGCTCCTTTATACAGGAATATAACTACTATAATACTGCTCCCTATATACAGGAATATAACTACTATAATACTGCTCCTTTATACAGGAATATATCTGCTATAATACTGCTCCCTATATACAGGAATATAACTACTATAATACTGCTCCTATATACAAGAATACAAGTAGAAAAATTCACAAATACCCCAGCAGAGCTTTCTCTAGTCATCTGTAATATACTGTATTCATATATTGCTCTTCTATGATGCATGAAATGTGTCTGTCAGGGAACTTTCCAATAACCACAGGCAGAATTGTGAATACAGCTCAGGAGAATAACACAGCATCAGTAATGCCATGTAGTAATGTGACTGTAATATTCTATGTATATATAAGCCCTGTTATTAGTGACTGTCATCACTTGCTAATAGTCAATGATTGATCCGCATCCCTGGGATGATCAGGCGGCTGTATACGTGTATTGTGCATGTGATATCCACACCGGGCCGGAATACTATGAAGCTTCTTGTGGTAAGAATTCCTTGAATCGTCCATGCTCCAAGAAGCCCGGCGACGCCACTCACTTGAAACTCATACACTTCCATTATTCATTGACCTTTCTTGGTTTCCAAAGCTTTTAATTCTGAAAGGCCGGGGGGGGGGGGGGGATTGGCGGAGAACCAAAAGCCAAAAAGCATTTCTGGAGATCCTGAGCACTGGCGCTGCGTTACCTGGTAAGGAAGATTGTAGGAGAGATCGCTCCCAGGGAACGGGGGTGCTGAGTCCCTACGCTCAGCAGGGGTCTGTCCTGTAGGAGAAACAAAAGGGACGTTACTTGATCTGTACATGGCAACGTCTGGTGCAGGATTATGGATTGTTCTGGATCAGACAGACCTATACATGGAAGGGTAGTGACCCTATAGAGCAAAGGTGTCAAAGTTGCGGCCCTTTAGCTGTCACAAAACTACAGTTCCCATCATGCCTGCTGAGCCAAAGCGAAATTGTCGTTTTGCGAGAGCTGGAGGGCTGTGGGTTTGACACCTTTTCCCTAGGGATATAAAATCCAAACAAACTACATTTGACCCCTTAAAGGGGTACTCTGGCGATTTTTTTTTTTTTTTTTTAAATCAATCGGTTTCAGAAAGTGCCAGAGATTTGTGATTTACTTCTGTTTAAAAATTTACAATTTTCCAGTACTTATCAGCTGCTGTATGTCCTGCAGGAAGTGGTGTATTCTTTCCAGTATGACACAGTTTTCTCTGCTGCCACCTCTGTCCACGTCAGGAACTGTCCAGAGCAGCAGCAAATCCCCATAGAAAACTTCTCTTGCTCGGGACAGTTCTTGACATGGACAGTGACCGAAAGTGCACATATTAATAAAAACAATCCTTTCTTTAAAGGGGTACTCCAGCGGGGGGGGGGGGGGGTCACTTTTTTGCTGGGACCGGGGAGGAGGTGGCCGAGGAAAAGACGTGCACTCACCTCCCCGATTCCAGCAGCGGGTCCTGCACCGCGGCGCTCCGGTGCCCGGTTCCCGCCCGCTTCTGGGTGTCTGACGTGGGCCCGAGACGTGATGTCTCAAGTCCGCTCAGCCACTCAGTGAAGGAGGCGGGATCTGAGCAGACTTGAAACGGATCCCGCCTCCTTCACTGAGTGGCTGAGCAGACCTGAGACGTCATGTCTCGGGCCCGCGTCAGACACCCGGAAGCGGACACCGGAGCGCCGCGATGCGGGACCCGCCGCTGGAATCGGGGAGGTGAGTGCACGTCTTTTCCCTCGGCCACCTCCTCCCCGGTCCCAGCAAAAAAGTGCCCCCCGCTGGAGTATCCCTTTAATAAAGTTATAAAACGAAGTAATGTAATATCTTAACCACGTTTGAGACCAGTGTCTGATCGCTGGGGGGGTGGGAGTCTGACCTATTGCATGGATTGTCACATAGGTCACCCCAAGCCCCATGCATTGTCTATAAGAGAATGAAGGCACCCAAGATTTCTGCTTGAAATTCCTCTTCTATTCTGCTCTGGCAGAATAGGAGCAGAATGCAAGCAGAATTCAAGCCTCATTGTATTCTATAGGATTCCTCTAGCGGAAACCACCCATAGGCCCCGTTCACACTGAACAAAAACGTCGGAGTTCCGCGGCGGAGCACTCCATGCTCAGTGTGCTGCTTTGAGTGAAGGAGAGGGCGTGCGCTCCTCCGCTGCCACCGCTGTCCGCTCTAGCAAATGACATGTCATTTCTTTGAGCGTAGAACGGCGGCAGCGGATGTGCGCACGCGCCCTCTCCTTCACTTACAGTGAGACACTGAGCACGGCGGGAATTTTGCCGTTCTTGCTCAGTGTGAACGGGGCTAAAGTAGTAACATGTCACTTCTTTGGGCAGAAAGCGGATCTGCGACGGAAATTCCACTGTGTGAGAAGCACAGCGCAAAGCCCAGTGAAAACAATGGAAAAGTGCTTTGCTCAATTTAAAGGGGCGGATTTTCGAGTGAAATTTGGTGCCGAATCCACCTCTTTTACTCAGTGTGGGTAAGCCCGAAGGTAAATTCTGGCTAAACTGCTCAATGTAAATATATATATATATATATATATATATATATATATATATATATATAAATATAAATATCAGCCTCAGCCAATCAGTGGCCACGTTGTTGTTCTGGTTTGGCTGCTGATTGGCAGAGCAGGCAGTGTCTCAGGCTGATTTCAGAAGTTCTGCACATCGGGACTGGGACTGCGTGACAACCACAGTAGCAGGGGAGTGAGGAAGGCGAGTATCTTTCTTTTTTATGTTGACCTGAGCACATTACAGATTCTTGTTTGGCTACAGCTATTCATAGCTCAGCTGAGTGTGCATGTACAGTATTGTGAATGGAGAGAGGAGTGGTCAGACACGTCCGTTAACAAGCCCCGCAGCACTGTGTGCGGCAAATGAGCAGGGAAGCGCTCCGGGCAGGTATATGTCAGCATGTAAGCTCCCCGCCATCCCGTCTCATGGACTGAGAGGTGTCACTGCTATGATTATAATCCTTTTAGCCGCTCCTTATAACGCTGCTGCACCTTTATAGGCAGACAACAGGCTTTTTATACATATTCCCACGTATACATTCCATGATAAGCCGCCGAGGTTTCTGACATAGGCCAGGCCGCTAACAGACAAAGCCATGAACTCTAGACATACAATGCCATGTACACAGAGACCTCCCTGTCCCCCAGCCCAGCAGGACTGCTCTGTACCTTCTGCTATTGTCTCTATCATCTCATATAGGCAGCAGGCAAGTGTTAGATTTGGGATTTTTGTTCCTTTAAAAGGTTAATATTGACCCTTAAAGGGAATGGGTCACCAGAATTTTCTTTCTCTGATTAGAGTCAAGATACTAAAAGTTGTTCTTTTATTGTAATCTTTTTTTCTTTTTTTTCTGACTGTAATTTTTTTGTATTTCACTTTTTGTACATTGTAATGGGGGCGGCCATATTGCCTAAGCAGTTTAACAGCATTTAGTGACATGCTTTACAGCAAGCCTCATGGACATAGAAGACAATAGACAGACACTGTCCCCTTGAGATGAATGTGAAGCATTACTGAGCACGCTCTGTGACCTGTGAAGAGGTCATTCCCCAGGGAGCTGCTATTGTCTCCTCTATCTACTGGTGTCACATGACGCTGCAATGCTGTACAGATCACTTTACAGCAGCCTCCTCTTATCACCACAGATACAAGAGGAAGTCTCAGCTTAGTTTTAGCCCCAGTGGTGAGAATGAAAAGCGCAAGATATCAGGATTATTTTATAATATTGATTAAAAAAAAATGAAAATTAGAAAAAAAATGTCACCAAAAATTCTTAAAAAAAATGTTTAACATAAAAATAATATTTATACAATAATTAACCTTCTGATTACACTGTCACTTTAAATGATAATGAGAACTGGCAGTCAGCTGACATCTGCAGGTCTGAAACAAGTTGTGGCCACTACAGGAGAAATGCAGTATTATATAGCGATCACTTGCTATCCATAGACCTGGTATATGGAAGAGGCAGTGCCCACTACAGGAGAAATGTGGTATTACATGGCGATCACCTGATATCCATAGACCTGGTATATGGAATAGGCAGCGGCCACTACAGGAGAAAAGCGGTATTACATGGTGCTCATTGTAAATATACGACTGAGCCCTCCATTACACTGACCAATAGGAGGCTTTCCTTCTGTAACAGAACATATGGAGCAGGAGGCCTACTGGGAATACCACCTTTACCTTCATGTCTAAGCCAGATGTTTGGAGCTCAGAATGGACATGGTATTATAAAGGTAGAGATTCCCATGAGTTATTATGGTTAAAATCAGGTTTTCATGCTGATAAAAGATCTGCCAGTAATTCTGATGTGGCTGATACCAGGGAACAACAGAATGCACAGGTAATGCCCCTTTAAAACAACTCTGTACTCACAATCTGACCCCCCCCAAACCACTTGTACCTTCGGATAGCTGCTTTTAATCCAAGATCTGTCCTGGGGTCCTTTGGGCAGGTGATGCAGTTATTATCCTAAAAAACTACTTTTAAACTTGGAGCCCCGTGCCAAACGGGAGTATCTGTGCCCTAACTGTGCACCACCCCTCTGTCCCTCCTCCCCACCCTCTTCATCATTAGGAATGCCACTGGCAGATTGCCTCCTATTCCCCACCTGTGTCAGCACGGCACATGGGCTGGATTGTTAAGGCACCTGTGCAGTGTTCAGCATGGAGAAAATGTTCCAGTAGCATTCCTAAGAGGGTGGGGAGGAGGGACGGAGGGGTGGTGCAAAGTTAGGGCACAGATACTCCCGTTTGGCACAGGCTACAAGTTTAAAAGTTGTTTTTTAGAACAATAACTGCATCACCTGCTGAACGGACACCAGGACAGATCTTGGATCTGAAGGTACAAGTGGTTTAGGGGGGTCAGATCGTGGGTACAGAGTCGCTTTAAGTGTAATGTGATGAGACATAAAACGAGACATAAAACGAGGCGACCTGGGATTATACTGTATGTAAATCTGCCAACTACATCAGAGAGCGGACAAATAATCTGCAGATCATCAGAACAGTTAATCTCAGGATCAGACGTCTCCTCACAATTTGCTGAAGATTAAGAACATTTGTTTGCAATAAATGTTTATTAGCTGAGATTAGTCTATACTGTACCTGCCGTACAGGGGGGGGGGGATGCTGGGATTAGTCTATACTGTACCGGCCATGCGGGGGGCCAGGTGCTGGGATTAGTCTATACTGTACCTGCCATGCAGGGGGCCAGGTGCAGGGATTAGTCTATACTGTACCTGCCGTACAGGGGGGGGGGGGGGGGGGGGGGCGGATGCTGGGATTAGTCTATACTGTACCTGCCATGCGGGGGGGCCAGGTGCTGGGATAAGTCTATACTGTACCTGCCGTAAGGGGGGCCAGGTGCTGGGATTAGTCTATACTGTACCTGCCGTAAGGGGGGCCAGGTGCTGGGATTAGTCTATACTGTACCTGCCATGCGGGGGGCCAGGTGCTGGGATTAGTCTATACTGTACCTGCCGTACGGGGGGGCCGGGGGCTGGAATTAGTCTATACTGTACCTGCCGTACAGGGGGAGCGGATGCTGGGATTAGTCTATACTGTACCTGCCGTACGGGGGTCCAGGTGCAGGGATTAGTCTATACTGTACCTGCCGTACGGGGGGACAGGTGCAGGGATTAGCCTATACTGTACCTGAGGTACGGGGGGGGGGGGCGGGGCGGGGGATAGGATAAGTCTATACTGTACCTGCCTTACGGGGGGGCCGGGTGATAGGGTAGTCTATACTGTACCTGCTTTACGGGGGGCGAGGTGCAGGGATTAGTCTATACTGTACCTGAGGTACGGGGGGCCGGGTGCTGGGATTAGTCTATACTGTACCTGAGGTACGGGGGTCCGGGTGCTGTAATTAGTCTATACTGTACCTGCCGTACGGGGGGCCGAGAAGAGAATGAAGAACATACAGGGGGCCGAGTGCCGGGATATGGGAAGGGATTAGTCTACACTGTACCCCATGTGATGTGAGAAAAGTACAGGGGCCCCATGTGCTGGGAGATGGGAAGGGGAGAACAAGGAGGGGCCACAGGATGTGTGTACACATGCCATGGAACTACTTGCAGAACCACTGACATCCATAGGGCAAACCCCAGCAATACTACAACCAAACTCCTATATGCATGTCGTACAATTTACATGTATACACCAGACTATCTTGTACGCTCCTTTATACACCAGACCCGGAGCCGCTGGCTATCATGTACACTCCTGTATACATAAGACATGGACCCTCATGTTGACTCCTGTACACACCAGATATGGCCTATCCTGTAAACTCCTGTATACACAAGACATGAACCATCCTGTACGCTGCTGTATACACCAGACTATCCTGTATGCTCCTGTATACAGACTATCCTGTACGCTCCTGTATACACCAGACTATCCTGTACGCTCCTGTATGCACCAGACTATCCTGTATGCTCCTGTATGCACCAGACTATCCTGTACGCTCCTGTATACACCAGACTATCCTGTACGCTCCTGTATACACCAGCCCTGGGCTATTATGTACGCTCCTGTATACACCAGCCCTAGGCTATCATGTAAGCTCCTGTATACACCAGACTATCCTGTACGCTCCTATATACACCAGTATTATACAGTATAAGCCCAGATCTGAGGTTCTGTGATTACAGTAACACTGGGGGTGAAAGAGATGATAAAAAGGTTAATATGTCCAATAATTTCAGCTATTTCACATGGTTCAGCTTAGTGAATCACGCTGCTGTAGGTTCGCAGAGACAGTATCATCAGGGTGGTAAGCGCAGGGCGGCATTTCAGGAATTTCATTACAATTTAAAAGGTAAAAGGTTTGTGACCTCCGGTAGATGAGCTCCAGCATGTGCTGCCCGGCTATATACAGTATATACAGTGAGGAAACCGTCAAGAAGGGGCTCCGACAGCTCCTCAATCTATACAGGCCCCACACCAGAGCCCACCCATCTATATAGATCCCCCAATTATACCAACACCAGACCCCCATCTATATAGATTCCCCTATTTATACAGATACCAGACCCCCATCTATATAGATTCCCCTATTTATACAGACACCAGACCCCTATCTATATAGATTCCTCTATTTATAGACACCAGACCCCCATCTATATAGATCCCCCAATTATACAGACACCAGACCCCCATCTATATAGATCCCCCAATTATACAGACACCAGACCCCCATCTATATAGTTCCCCCATTTATACAGACACCAGACCCCCATCTATATAGATCCCCTATTTACACAGACCCCCAAACCCGATCTCATTCTACCCTCATCTATATTGACCACAGACCATACCCCCTATTTATAAAGACCACCCATCTATACAGACTAAGGGGTTAATGGACGCTGCCTGGTCTGTGCCAGCACGTGGTCAATGTGAACGCCATCTCTTTCCTGGACAAACAGGTTCCTAACAATGTTATAGGCTGCAACACAAACACAAGAGAATCTCTGCCTCCACAACTACAAAGGGTGTGTGGTGCTTATAATAGTGCCGGAGCGTAATAAGAGACATCCCCGATATCAGCAACACCTGTGGGTGTAAATGTATATGGAGATACGTGAAAAAGTATTTACCTGGGAGGGGGGGGGGGGGGCAGAGAGGGTTCAAAACTACCGGCTGTAGAACACAGCACCCACCCTTTCCCTAGTATTGTAGCTGCTAGGCAGGACATGAGAGCATGGATAGAAAACTTTCATTCCCATCCCTGTTGTAAAACCACAATTCCCATAATGCCTTTGGCTGTCCAGGCATGATGGGAATTGTAGTTCTGCAAAAGCTGAAGGTTCCCCATCCCTGCATTAAATATGAAGACTCTGTAAGGAAATCATCATCGAACAATATAACAGAAATGATGCTGCCACCTTGTGCATTTGAGGAGAACTGCACATTGTCTATTCAATGCTCAACTGTTGCAAAACTACAACTCCCAGCATGCCCTGAAGCTGACGGCAGAGAAGCATAGTTCTTGCTGAAGGACGATCATACACTGGCCCCATGCATTTCTATACATTGAGCACATGAATGTGATTAACCCCATCATGAGAAAGTCACACAGAATATAAACCATGTCATTGGGATTTGCACTGGCGACCTGTAAGATTTGGGGAATCTGGTGTCCCCCCCCCTCCTGTATTGAGTGACCATTATCCCCTGTAGAGATACTACTATCTGCAGGAAATTTTTCCAGTCTACATAACCTGAGCTACAGGTTCAGCTATTGCAAAACTACAACTCTCTGTATTTAGCTCTCAGGGCATGCTGGGAGTTGTAGTTCTGCAACTGCTAAACATCTCATGGAGAAGTCCTAAGCTAAACCTCCTGTAATGTGGATGGGGAAACTTCATGTCCACCAGCTGTTGCAAAACTTCAATTTCCATCATGCCCGGACAACCAAAGTGAAGGAAATTGTAGTTATGCAACAGCTGTAGGGCCAGAGGTTCCCCCATCCCTGTCTAATAAGACGTCAAGATACTATACCAGTAGTAGGGTTCATAGACAAAAGCTGGAACATCTCTCTGCATATCTGTATAATAACTACTTACCCAGGAAAACAAAAGCATCAGCGTCTTTGTCTGCCGACTGACTTTTCTTTGTATCTTGGTTTTTCCGGAAGAAGCTGAACATTGTGGAGCTAAGTAACTGGCCCTTTAAAATCAAAACAAAAAAATAATTTAAAAAGGTTAAAGAACATTAAAGCAAGTAACAATACCAAGTAATAAGCCATGTGTGGTAGTAACATGGTTGGTGTAAGGCGTGCATGCAGCTGCTCAGCCACAGGCTCCCATGTCATGGAGCCCCCCTGGCGGGCACAGTTGTTGTGCGATTACCAGATGAGGTTTGGTCTCTGCAGACTCCACTACATAGCATTCTATTACACTGGTATCAGGATCTATACACCATTCTATTTCATCACTGGTATCAGGATCTATACACCATTCTATTCCATCACTGGTATCAGGATCTACACACCCTTCTAATACACTAGTATCAGGATTTATACACCATTCTATTCCATCACTGATATCAGCTCTATACACCATTCTATTCCATCACTGGTATCAGCTCTATAAACCATTCTATTACACTGGTATCAGGATCCATACACCATTCTATTACACTGATATCAGCTCTATGCACCATTCTATTATGCTGGTATCAGCTCTATACAGTTCTATTACAGCTATGATCAAAAGTTTACATACAGAATTTTTGCCGTATTATCATTCATATTTTCTGAAAAAGGGACATTACAAAAACTTTTTCCCACTCATGGTTAGTGGTCGGATGAAGCCATTAATTATGAAACTACTGTGTTTTCTCTTTTTAAATCATAATGACAACCAAAAAAATCCAAACGACCCTAATCAAAAGTTTACATCCCCCAGTTCTTAATACAGTTTATTGCCCCTCTAACATCAATGACAGCTTGGACTCTTTTGTGGTAGTTGTGGATGAGGCTCTTTATTTTCTCAGATGGTAAAGCCGCCCATTCCTCTTCGCAAAAAGCCTCCAGTTCCTGAACACTCCTGGGCTGTCTTGCATGAACTGCGGGCCTGAGATCTCTGCAGTGTGGCTCAATGATATTGAGGTCAGGAGACTGAGATGTCGACTTGGCCTTGTGTTTTGAATCGTTGTCATCTTGGAACGTCCAAGTACGTCCCATGCGCTGCCTCCAGACTGATGAGTGCAAATTTCCCTCTAGTATTGGCCGATAAACGACTGCATTTATCTTTCCTCCAACTTTGACCAAGTTTCCTTTGCCTTTGTAGCTCACACATCCCCAAACCATCAGTGATCCAGCCCCCGTGCTTTACAGCAGGAATGGTTCCACTTGGTGGTCTTGCAGACACCTCTCCAAATGTAACGGTTATGGTTGTGGCCAAAAAGTAAGACTTTGGTCTCATCACTCCAATGACTTTGTTCCAGAAGTTTTGAGGCTTGTCTCTGTGCTGTTTGGTGTATTGTAGGTGAGATACTTTGTGGCATTTGCGCATCTTGAATCAGCCACACCGCTAGTTTTCAGAGAGTCCTGATTTTCCATTTGTTAATCACAGTTAGAACACTGCCAACTGGCATTATCAATTGCTTGGATATCCTTTTGTATCCCTTTCCTGTTTTATACAGTGCAGCGACCTTTTCCCGTAGATTTGTTGACAATTCTTTTGCTTTCCCCGTGACTCACAATCCAGAAACATCAGTGGCCGGATGAAAGATGCGAGGGTCTGTCTGCATCCCTGGAACTCCCTCAGCTTTTATGTACACACAGATTACAAGCAGCCCGGTCACAGATGAGGACGTTACCTTTAGTAGCCATTCAAATCCATTTGTGTCAAATTCTGTGCAAGTTATCAGCCCCAAAATCATCAGGGGGTGGGAACTTGTGATCAGGGTCATTTGGATCTTTGTGGTTGTGATTATAATTTAAAAAGAGAAAAACACAGCAGTTTGATAATAAATGGCTTCACCGACCACTCACCATGAGTTGGAAAAAGGCTTTTATTTTATCATTTATATTCTCTGAAAAAAGGACAAGAAAGCAACAATTCTGCTGGGTATGTAATCTTTTGAGCACAAATGTACATTGGTAACAGCTCGATACACCATTCTAATCCATCACTGGTATCAGGATCTATACAACGTTCTATCCCACCACTGGTATCAGCTCTATATACCATTCTATTACACTGGTATCAGCTCTATACACCGTTCTATCCCATCACTGGTATCAGGATCTATACACCATTTTATCCCATCACTGGTATCAGGATCTATAGAACATTCTATTACACTAGTATCAGGATCTATACACCATTCTATTTCATCACTGGTATCAGGATCTATACACCATTCTATCCCATCACTGGTATCAGGATCTATACACCGTTCTATCCCATCACTGGTATCAGGATCTATACACCGTTCTATCCCATCACTGGTATCAGGATCTATAGACCATTCTATTCCATCACTGGTATCAGGATCTATAGACCATTCTATTCCATCACTGGTATCAGGGTCTATAGACCATTCTATTCAATCACTGGTATCAGCTCTATACACCGTTCTATCCCATCACTGGTATCAGGATCTATAGACCATTCTAATACACTAGTATCAGGATCTATACACCATTCTATCCCATCACTGGTATCAGGATCTATACACCGTTCTATCCCAAGGTGTTCCCCAAGGCTCTGTACTCGGGCCTCTTCTCTTCTCAGTCTACACCTCTGGCCTGGGACATATCATAGAATCTCACGGCTTCAGGTACCACCTCTACGCCGATGACACCCAGATCTACCTCTCTGGTCCGGATGTCACCTCTTTGCTATCTAGGATTCCAGAGTGTCTATTGGCCATATCTTCCTTCTTCTCTTCCAGCTTTCTAAAACTCAACATGGACGAAACAGAACTAATCTTTTTTCTCACATCCCGCCCCACCCTGCCATCTAATCTGTCAATCACTATCAATGACTGCACTCTATCCCCTGTCCCCCAAGTCCGCTGCCTTGGGGTCACCTTTGATTCTACCCTGTCCTTTAATTTACATATTCAGGCCCTGACCACCTTCTGCCGCTTTCACCTCAAAAACATTTCCAGAATCCGATCTTTTCTCACCCGACTCCACCAAACTGCTGGTCCATGCTCTCATTATTTCCTGCTTGGACTACTGTAATATCCTCCTTTCTGGCCTTCCATCTAACTCCCTTGATCCCCTCCAGTCTATCCGTAACTCTTCTGCCCGACTAATCCACTTTTCCCCTCGCTTTGCCTCTGCCTCTCCCCTCTGCCAATCCCTCCACTGGCTCCCCATTGCCCAAGGTATTCACTTTAAATTGTTGACCATGATGTACAAGCCCATCCACAACCTGTCCCCTCCGTACATCTCTGACCTGATATCCCGCCACCGTCCCTCATGCAACCTTCGATCCTCCAGTGACCTCCGTCTGCGCTCCCCCCTTGTTCGTACCTCACACAACCGCCTCCAAGACTTTGCCCGAGCCTCCCCCATACTCTGGAAGTCGCTACCCCGACATATCCGTCTCTCATCCACCATCAAGTCCTTCAAAAGTAACCTGAAAACCCATCTCTTCAAACAAGGCTACAACCTTCAATAATTCTGCATCACACTGTGACTGGCTGCACTTTACCTCCTGTTTCTCTCCCCGTACCTTATGGATTGTAAGCCCTCGCGGGCAGGGTTGTCTTCCCATGTATCAGTCTGCCATCTGCCTTCATGTAATGTGTTTTGATCTTGTAATGTTCTTGTTTGTTACCCCTGTCTCCTGTATAGCGCTCTGGAATTAAGGGCGCTTTATAAATAAATAATGATAATACCCATTACTGGTATCAGGATCTATAGACCATTCTATTCCATCACTGGTATCAGCTCTATACACCATTCTATTACACTGGTATAAGGATCCATACACCATTCTATTACCTCACTGCTATCAGGATCCATAGACCATTCTATTACCTCACTGCTATCAGGATCTATAGACCATTCTATTACCTCACTGCTATCAGGACCCATAGACCATTCTATTACCTCACTGCTATCAGGACGCAAATTTGTGAAGCGTTCCATATTTTTATAAAGATGGCCGGACCATGCTAAAAAGGAAGGACTTTGCCCCTCTGCCATTTTGTCTCAAACCCCCTCCTAATAGTCTCTGTAAGCTCATGCATGCGAGCAGGGACCTCACTCACATGGATAATTATATGTATATTTCTGTAATGTCTATTTTTTGGCTATGTATGTACCCCCAGAATTGTAAAGTGCTGCGGAATCTGTTGGCGCTATATAAATAAAAATTATTATTATTATACACTATACTAATCCCTCACTGCTATCAGGACCTATACACTATACTATTACCTCACGGCTATCAGGACCTTTACACTATACTATTACCTCACGGCTATCAGGACCTATACACTATACTATTACCTCACGGCTATCAGGACCTATACACTATACTATTACCTCACGGCTATCAGGACCTATACACAGTTCTATTACCTCACTGCTATTAGGACCTATACATCGTTCTATTACCTCACTGCTATCAGGACCTATACATTGTTCTATTTCCTCACGGCTAACAGGACCTATACACTATACTATTACCTCACTGCTATTAGGACCTATACACCGTTCTATTACCTCACTGCTATCAGGACCTATACACTCTACTATTTCCTCACGGCTATCAGGACCTATACACTATACTATTACCTCACTGCTATTAGGACCTATACATTGTTCTATTACCTCACTGCTATCAGGACCTATACACAGTTCTATTATCTCACTGCTATCAGGACCTATACACTATACTATTACCTCACTGCTATCAGGACCTATACACTCTACTATTTCCTCACGGCTATCAGGACCTATACACCGTTCTATTACCTCACGGCTATCAGGACCTATACACCGTTCTATTACCTCACTCCTGCTATCAGGTCCTATACACCGTTCTATTACCTCACTGCTATCAGGACCTATACACCGTTCTATTACCTCACTCCTGCTATCAGGTCCTATACACCGTTCTATTACCTCACGGCTATCAGGACCTATACACCGTTCTATTACCTCACTCCTGCTATCAGGTCCTATACACCGTTCTATTACCTCACTCCTGCTATCAGGACCTATACACCGTTCTATTACCTCACGGCTATCAGGACCTATACACCGTTCTATTACCTCACTCCTGCTATCAGGTCCTATACACCGTTCTATTACCTCACTCCTGCTATCAGGTCCTATACACCGTTCTATTACCTCACTCCTGCTATCAGGTCCTATACACCGTTCTATTACCCCATTGCTGCTCCCAGACTCATTTACCTCAGTGCCAGCCTGGCTGGAGCCCTCCGCACTCTTATAGATCACAGTCACTCCCCCTTTAACTGTCACTCAGGTGACTCAATAATATGACGTAGTTTGTTCAACGTTCCCAACAGCGCATGCGCCTCAGTCCAGCAAAGAAATACTTCCCCAATCCCTCAACAAGAGTTCCACCTCCTTTATAGTTCCTTCTATATAAATAGTAGAAAGCCTTTATTCTTCTCTTCTACTTATCCTTATTTATCTTATTGATTAATTCACCATTTTAATATCTTTTATAAGAATTACATGAAGAATAGCGGGATACGGTAATATAATTATGCCCATATCTGTAATGGCGGAACGTGAGCCCTGACGTTTGTTTCCTTCAGTGCGCCTGAAGCCTCCTTTTGATTGGCTGAACGGGTTAGAAGGCTCGTTCTGATTGGCTGGTGTCTGAGTGGAGCGCGCGGACCTTACGTCAGCGCCGTTTCTGATTGGCTGGTGGGTAACAGGTGGTTTTGTTAGGAGTTTTCCCGCCACATTGTGCGCTGAGGGGAGATGATGGGAGACATCACGGAGGTACCGCGGGCCCGGATCAACACCAGCATGCTGGCCCAGTACATAGGGCAGCCGGTGTGCTTCGTCGGCCGGGTGGAGAAGGTAATATCGATCCCTCACCACAGTTATAGCTTTTGGATTTCTGATGAAGAAGGAATGCTGAGACTTGTAGTTCCCCTCATCCACATATGAGGTTTACGCCTTCAGGCCTCGTTCACATGACTGACTCTTTAGTCAGGTATCTGGGGGTTATCCTCTCCTGGTGTTAAAAAGCTTAGATACAGTTAGATACCCTCTGAGGATACCTCTAAGCATTGAGTTCTTTTGTAGTGATATTTCTGCAGATTTAAGTGAGGCCCACACGGGCTGTAACAATCCACAATTCAATGCAATTGTATGGATGACTGCACATTGCATAGGATTTATTCTGATGCCCTTGATGACTGTTTTTCTCTGTGACAGGTTCACCCAACGGGGACGTCATTTGTCCTGTCCGATGGAGCCGGAAAGAACACCACGGTGGAGTTATCAGAACCGGTAAGTAACTGTTTCTGTATTGGTTCCTTATGATTTTCACAATATCTGCTTGCTGTCATTGAATTGGAGCCTGTATGCCGGGGCCTTTTATCGTCCCCTGGAAGTGACTGCAAGCAGAGGTCTTGACACTATTATAATAGAAAAGTAACTTTTAATAACCCAGCAACCGTTCACCTTTACTAATTTTTTGTTCTATTCCTCAGCTTGATGAAGAATTATCCGGAGTGATCGAAGTTGTCGGTAAAGTTACACAGAAAGCTACAATAATGGGGATCTCCTATGTGCCTTTCAGAGAAGACGTCGCCTCATTTGGTAGGTTAAAGTGTAGAAAAACCCCAAATTGTGGACGTAAATGAGAGGATTATGAATCCAGGGCTGAAAACCCTTGTGAAATCGCATGAAGAATAGAAGTTAGGATCTCACAGTAGATTCGCCGCCATCTTGATGCCTTCTATGAACCTACACACATAGGCAGTGCCTAAAGGCTTCTCCCACGTTCACAGCAGATCCTTATAGGAGCTGGACAACTTGATAAACTTTTTCAGCTTCAGAATTATATAGAAAATGATGATTTTTTTTCATTCTCCTCTGTTTGCTAATTAAGGGGAGGGGGTAAGAGTCCTATTACACGGGACAATGGGGGCCTGATAATAACTGTAAATGAGCGCCGATATGCTAGATTGGCGCTCGTTTACTGGGCCTATTACACGGCCTGATAGTTTAACAAGGGCTGCATGGACATCGTTACCAGTGTCCTTGCAGCCCTTTCTTAAACTGTATACCTATCCATGCTGCAGGGCTCCTCTTGCGCTCTGCCTCTCCCCGGGTCCCGCACGCTGCAGCTTCAGAGCGGCCTGTCTCAGCTAACAGGCCACTCAGCCAATCACTAGCAGCGGCGGTCCAGGCCTGTGATTGGCTGAACGGCCTGTCAGCTCAAACAGGCCTCTCTGAAGCTGGAGAAGCAGAGTGCAAGTGGAGCCCTGCAGACTGGATAGGTAATATATACAGTTTGGAAATCGCCGGCCGCGCACCGCTATTACACGTAGCAATGCGCGGTTGGTGCACGACAACTATAGGTCCAAACCTATATCAATGGTCAGCCGATGATCGTTGTCATCGGCTGATGGTTGTGTTTATTACACGGAGCGATAATCTGCCAGATAGGGCCAATTATTGTTCCATGTAATAGGGCCCTTAGACTCCTGGTTCCGAACACTTATAGTAGCTGCTCGCCCAGACAGTTAGTAACTCAGGTGGTTCCCCTGTTTAGATGGGGTGACAGCTTTGATTTTCAGTGTCATATGCACATGAACTTAGGGACCTATTCTACGGGACGATTATCGTTCAGATTATCGTTAAGTCGTTCGAATCTAAACAATAATCGTTCGGTTGAATAGCAGTTAACGATTAATGACTGAACGAGAAATCCTTGATAGTTTCTTAAGACCTGGACCTATTTTTATCGTTGTTCGTTTGCAAATCGTTCGTATTGAATAAGATGTCGTTCGCAGTAGTGACGAATGCAATAGTGACGACAAGACGACCGCAAGAATGATCATAAGTAACGATTATCGTTTCATGTAAATGGGTGAACGATTTCAGGTCTTCCGCAATAGCTGTTGTTTGTATCGCTTATCGTTAACAATTATGCGAACGATAATCGTCCTGTGGAATAGGGTCCTTAGCTGAGCCTATTTGGCTATCAGGTGTTGCTAGTGTAGTGTTTGTCATACAAAACTTGTAAAACTACAATCCTCCAATCAAGATAATTTAGCACAATGTTCCACAGGATGATGGGAGTTGTAATTTTGCAACAGCTGGAGAGCCATAGGTTGGGAAACACTGTCATACAGAATGTTGACAAGTCTGTGCTGCAGGCCTTAGGTTGTCAGAGCCTGATGTGACTAACTATATCCGACAGGTTGGGGAACACTGCAGTACAGAGTATATAGGGTCCGTATTGTGGGTTGAAGCCTGTTGGGCATGAAGAGAGCCACAGGTTGGAAAACACTGCACTAGTAGGACTAATGTAAAGGTTAGTTCTATGACGCCAACACACACACTCACACTCAGTTGTGAACTTGTCATTCTCATGTACGCTCATTCGGCATTTGATTAACGGTGGCTGACATGGAAAACATGGTCTATTGCTGCATCCAACTATTTCAGCCACTGAACATGTTTGACCATGTAAATGTTACCTGTTCCTTTTATTGCATGGTTTTGCCGTGTCCTCATTCGTTCTTTCTGGTTATTTCTCCAGATCTGAACCTTTACGATGAAGCTGTGAAAATAATCCATGAATTTCCCCAGTATTATCCATTTGGACAGAAAGGAATGGATTAAGTTTTCTCTCTTCCACCCACTGGATCTGGATTCTGCAGCCTGTGACGACCACCTATAATTTATCGTTTTATTACAGCAGCGGGAACTGGCGAATGCTTTTACCTGGGACACAAATGTTAGAACTGTCCCAGCGTGAAGAACAATCCCTTGATATTCACCTGAGGCTGCAGGGTGGTTACACTGACCTCTCTGCCTGAATATATTGAGGGCTGGAGAGATCAGGGGTCGGAGTTCCTATGTAAATCTCATGTTGTGTTCCTGTTGGAAATACAGTTATATTATTTTTTAAAGGAGGTGTCTTTAAATTTGAAGCTGTTCTGGATGATGAGTGAAGAGGCTGCAAACATTCTCTGACTTCTATAAGGTCTTGCATTTGTGTACAGCAAAGCTAATTTTGATGCTAAAAACATACTCAATAATAGAGCTCAAGGCTTAGGATATACAGTGAGCGTGAAACAATTCAGAAGCCTAATGTAAGTCCCAATATCAGTAGGAATATTTGGAGTATATATACACCTATAGGAAAATTCTATAGGTGGTTCATATACAGGGAACTTGGGTTATGTGGTTGAAGCTCAGTTGCACACTGTCGTTTGGGAAAACTTTTGACATGGTCAAAAGTTTTGATCGGTCCGGGTCTGTACTGTTTTGGAGAACGAGTGGGAGAGGTTGCTCTGATGTGGCTCCACTCCCACACTTACACAGAGCAGGGAGAGGACGAGCTGCAGTCCTTTCCAAATCGGTATGAGGCTTAACACTCAGACCAATCAAAACCTTGGATGTGTTTCTAAGGCATGTCAAAAGTTTTCCCAAATTACAGTGACACGTTAACATTCATAGAGATGAGTGAATTTTGAGTTGATTCATTTAGTCTCTAAAACAGCCTATTGTGGTAATTTTTTTTTCTATTTCTGTGAGCTTATTGATAACAGAAATCAAGGGGCTAAGCCTATGGACCAGGTCCACATGGCCCTCTGGATGTTGGAAAACTACCAATCACGTCATGCCTTGTCAAAGTTTTTGGTTGAGCGGGCATGATGGGAATTGTAGTTTTGCTGCAGTGTGACACCTGTGCAATAGAATAGATCATTACTCGTGTGGGAGCCATGGCGCATGGTATTGCAACTTTTGGGCATTTTGGTTTATTTCCAGACTTTTCAAATACATAGGGGGAGGTTTATGAAACATGGTGTAAAGTGGTTGCTAGGGGCAACTGAGCTAGTTTCAATCAGATTCCCCCTTTCCTTCCTCACAGACTCTTTGGAAAATGAAAGGTGCAATCTGATTGGTTGCTAGGTGCAACAGAGCCAGTTTCCCTTTACACCATGATTCATAAATCTCCCCCTTAGTCTCTATAAGTGCCAAACTAAAACTGGCATTGGTATGACTTAATGGCTCTTGCAGTTTGTTGGGCCTTTGTGTGCATGTGTATATAGGATAGGTCAGAGGACTGCACATATGTGGTCTCTCAGCACATGCACCAAAGTAGATGTTTCTTTCCTACCATTGGTACTAAACGTCATTACACAATGGCTTAGGCCTGTATTTCCTATCCATGAATCTCCAACTGTTACAAAACTACTACTCCCATCAGATCACTGCCAGAAATTGTAATTTTGAATGCTGGAGCGCCAGATACTTAGGAACAGTTTCTTAAATGTTAACAAAAGTGTATCTGTTATGACATGCAAAAAATACCAGCAAATATATAGGTTATGCTTGCATATTATGTATGCTGTCTATTGCTCTGTTTAGCTTTCCATTGTGCTGCTGATGCTTTTGAGCCGGTGGGCGGAGTCTTGATCACTTTACCCATCTGCAGTGCACAGCTGCTGGCCAATCAGCTTTCGCCTTCACTGGGCCGAGTGACATCACTTCCTGCATTTGTGTGTTGTTTTTTTCATTACTAAAGACCAGATAGCCTTAGAGCAGGAATGGAAAACGTTTGGCCCTCCAGCTGTCGCTAAACTACAATCCCCATACTGCTGGGCATGATGGGAATACAACAGCGGGAGGGCCGAAGGTTCCCCACCACTGCCTTAGCTGCAGTTTCCCAATAAGTGAGATACCTGGTGGTAAATGTATAGCATTGGATTTAATAGAAAACAGGCAAAAAAAATAAAAAAAATAGCAAAGATGTAGTATATCACCTCCCCTGCTGATATAATTGTATTGGTAACAATTAATGATGCGTTTACACAGGCAGATTTTTTTTTTTTTTTTAAGCCAAAGCCAGGAACAGACCAGAAGCGGGTCATAAAGGAAAGACTGATTCCTCCTTTTTTCAAATCCATTCCTGGCTTTGGCTTCCAAAATCTATTAGATAAATCTGCCTGTGTAAACGCACCATTAATCGCTCTGACCCACACCAATCATAGGAACAGGCTGGGAGAGGCAGGTGGCTGTGCATAGAGTATACCTGTCATGAGGTTTGTGGCTCGAAGATCAGGTTACCATGGAAACATCCTCACCCAGCATGGACGTATCTATGGTAACCTGACTGCATGTCAGTCAACAAAAGCTTCATAACAGCAGATATTCTAGAACTTAGGCTGAGTTCACACTGCATTTTTGCAATCAGTTTTGATCCGTTCTTCCATTGTAAAAAAAAAAAATCAAAACGGATCAGTTTTTTTTTTTTAACGGACACAAATAGTGTCAGCTGTTTTTGTGTCTGTCAAAAAAAAAACGGATCTGTTTTGATCCTTTTTTTTTACAATGGAAGTCAATGGGAAAAACTAATACACACAAATGCATCCATTTTTTGCAGAAAAACAGATTGCAAAAATGCAGTGTGAACCCAGCCTTATACCTCTAGTTATACAGACTGGCATATGAGTTTCTTTCGTATGCTGGGCTGTAAAGCTAGAGGTCAGGAGTGAAGCCGTGCTCTTCTCAGCTTCTTCGTATGATCAGTGTGGGACACTGAAGTGATACAAATGTATCTCCTACATCATCTGAAGCCTGCTTCTCTGTAAGGCCCCGTTCCCACTGAGGAAAGGTAGCGGAATTCCGCGACGGAATTGTCCGCCGTGGAATGCAGTTAGACTCCCATTATGAGCGGGAGGCTATGGGAGGCGCACGCTCCTGCTCTATACGCGCTGAAGAATGAACATGTTCATTCTTCAGCGCGGACAGGGCAGGAGCGCGCGCCTCCCATAGACTCCCATTATGAGCGGGAGGCTAACGGCATTCCGCGGCAGACAATTCAGTCGCGGAATTCCGCTACCTTTGCTCAGTGGGAACGGGGCCTTAGGATAGAGACTTTTGAAAATTAGATTAAAGGTTAGCTTCATATATACTGGATTCACAGCAAATTTCACACAGAGTTTGCAATGGAATCTGCTGCGGAACCTGGTAGTATAAAGGTCTATGGGGTTACATATCTGCAGCAGAACTTTCATTCCTCTATGGATATTTAACCCCACACTACCCCCAGCCTGGAGCATACAGACCCCTCCTACAGTATAGCGAGTGCAGCTCTGAAGTATAATACAGGATCAGTAACATATGTACACAGTGACTTATCTTAGACACAGGTAATGTAGCAGGGTTAAGAAAAAGAAAAAAAAAAAAACCCCAGCAATATTTCCAGATTCTTTTAGTAGTTAATGATGAATTGGTGAAAACCAGAATGGCACCTTCAGCTCTGGTCCACAGCTGGCTGACATGAGAGGTATAGCATTGGCAATCTGAAGAATTAAAATTGAGAACATTTCCCTTCCTACTAAGTAAGGACACCATGTCATATAACCATCTGCATTATGCCGATCATAGTCCTTCCAGCTTCCTGTCCATATACAAATCCCTTATTACTATATAACACTGAGGAATCTTCTGTACCATCCAAAATGTTATTTGAACATTCTATAACAAGTCTGTGGTGTATAAAACGTCTCCTGGCACCATGCAGCTTGTAGAGAACTTGCTTCCCAAAGACGTAGGTGAAGCTCGGCCAAGTCTTACACGAGGCTGTCTCAGATGAGGGCAGACTTAGGGCTGTACAGTCTCTGCAGGAACCAGGTTGCCTGTTGTGTCCAGCTGCATACACTTACAGGAGCACGCCGACACCGGGCACTCCGTATGGTCTCTGTAAAACATGAAGAAATAGGCAACCAATCAGAAACCACCATGCTATTACAGGTAAGGGTCGCAAATGTATCATTCATGTTAACTAGCAGACCTTTAAATTATCCCGTCCCAACCTGCAGCTCCTGCTGTTGCAAAACTACAACTTCCAGTATTGCAGCAGCCATCAGGCATGGTGGGTATTATAGTTTTCCAATATCATAAAGCTACAGCCTAATGCTCAGTGTATGTTACATCAAGCAGGATTTCAGCTCTATCCAGTCCATACTCTGCACAAAGAAGAGGCAGAGGACAGTGCCTTGTGTAATCCTGCAGTGTAGAAGAGGTTATAGAAGGACAATCGTGATGGACTCTACCTTTAAAGTTTACCTGTTAATTAATTTTATTTATTTATTTTTTTTGCAGAAATCAATAGTCCAGGCAATTTTCACAAACTTTTTAATTGGGTTTATTAGCTGAAAAATGCATTTTTATCATGAAAAAGCAGTTTGAAGCTCTCCCCCCTGTCTTCATGGTTTTCTATGGAGAGGGGAGGGGTGGAGGGAGATGAGGCACCAAAACAGGACAAAGTAAATTTACAGCTACATCACCAGGCTATCTCCTCTGAAGTCAGCACTGACCTCTCTGACCTCTGAATAGAGGCGGTCACAAAGCTCCTGCTGTGTAATCCTTTGTTCCCTGCTGCCGACTAGTCTCCCTCCTTCCTCCTCCATAGAACAGACTGGAGCATGTCTGATGCAAAAGATGTGATTTCCTGATAATAAGCAGTGAATGAGAGAGAAGGGAGGGGGGGGCACCTGGGGAAAGTCTTTTTGAATGCAGATAATGGCATATTTGCCTAATAAACCCAATTACAAGGTTTCTTAATATCGCCTGTACTATTAATTTGCAAAAATGACATTGACACTTTAAGCCACTTGGGCTTCATGCATATCACCCCAATTGGGGGGGGGGTGATGTGGTGGAGAAAAGCTCCCTACCAGAATATCCTTGGTCCAGGATGCTCCCAATAGTCTGAATCCGTCACAGTGAATGCAACAGAGTAGAGAAAGAGGAGATGTCGTATAGCGGCCCTGCTCAGCACAAGTCTCCCAGTTGTATAAGGTAACCTAAATGTAGATTTAGGCTGTGTTCACACGCTGAACAAAGAACAGCCATGAACTGCTGTTGTATAAAGCTTTAATACGGACCGTGGGTAGCATTAAACAACGGCCATTTGCGGCGGAACGGTTGTTTGTACAGTGGTGAACACGGCCTGAATCTACATTTTGTTTACCTTATACGACTGGGAGATGTACGAGATCCATCTCCTTTCCCTGTATTGCGGTTGATGTACCTCCTCAGGATTACACGTCTGACAGATACTTCAGGTGCCGCTTATTGTTCTCCTCCACCTACTACTAGAACATACTAGAATACTGACAGGGGGAGGTCTGACAGCAGTCATTCCTCCGCTCACAACCAGGCTGAGAAAACTTGCCGAACTGTTCGGGTTCGGCAACACTCTCTAAACCTAAATGCTCGGCCTTTGACTGGAGAAGTTGGAAGCCATAGACTGTATCCATACGTTCCTGGCATCCAACTTCTCCAGCCACCTGGAGTTAAGAGCAGAGCGTTCAGGTTTGGAGAACATTGCCGCAGCTGAATAGTCCCACAAGTCCGCTCTACCTACTAATATTACTCTCTAACCTGCTTCCCCCTATTCTGCTCCTCACCTGAACCAGCTCATCATATGCCCGGCGTGCCCACCGTGCCGGCAGTTGTGACACCATGTGAACCAGTTGTTGAACTGCGCCACCTTCTTCTCCTTGCTGAGGTCTATCTTCTCGTCAGACTTTGATGTTCCTAAACAGAGGACAAATGTATTACAGGGGGGGTAATCCATAACGTAACTACCATTTTAGCTGCGGAGGGGGGTGGTACTTGTCCCCTCTTATGGTGCAAAGGAGCACAATTCATTTACCTGGACTGCTAGAGACCGGATTTCCCATGTTAATAAGACAAAGAGCACAGCGGGGGAGAGGCTTCCGGCAGCCGGGGCAGCTGGTGAACTTGGACTTGGTCGGTGACCCGCTGACTCCATATTGACTGAATCCGCGGCCTTGGTGCGGTACAGAGGAGCAGCTATACGAGATGGACTTCCCACAGAAGTTACAGCTGACAAACACCTGCAGAATAAGACTACAGCTGACTACAGGCCCATTATAGACAATCCACCAGTCCGTTCTTTCATTGAAAAAAAAAAAAATATAGGGCAAATAAGGAAGCAAGCGACTCAAAGTGTGGAGACCATGTGACCCCTGTCCACCCCTGAAAGTCTACAATGGTCATCAGGACTGGGGCAATGGAGGAAGGCCAGTGGTTTGATGGGTCACATTCTCCATCATGTGGACAGCGGGGTGCATTGAAGACGTTACTGTGACACCGACCACCTACCTAACCATTGTACACACAATGGCAGCAGATAATGCCCCGGGGGCTGCACTGCAGACATTGTACAGGAGTGAGGAAAATGACAAAGATCAAGCTGGTGACTTGTCCTCCAGATTCCCCAGATCTCAACCTGATCGATCATCTGTGGGGTGTGCTGGATAGACAAGTCCCATCCATGGAGACTGCACCGATCACCTCACAGGATCTGCTGTTGATCCCACGAGGAGGGTGTCACAGGGATATTGGGGGGGGGGGGGGGGGGGACACAATACACAGCTATGGGGTCCACATCGCAGAGCTATGGAGTTTGGGGGGACACATCACAGGGCTATGGGGGTCAGGGCCAACATGTGTCAGGGTGGTTACGCTGTTCTGACTGGTCAGTGTACACAGCCGCACAGGATATCATACAGTTACTGCAGCGTCCCCATAAGAACAGACCTGTGCTAGTGGTTTAGAGCTGGGGTCCAGTTTACTCCGGTGAATATCAAACTCAGCTCTTTTATGCCAAAACCTCCAGGCGTCCAGCAGGTTCCTGTAGTTCTCTATCCAGTACTGGACCCGCTCGTCCTTGAGCACATCCGATGGCGATCCCTGCAGTGAAGCACAATAGTGATGCTAAGAATATACGTATATTTCCATTTAATACAAGATCCTTACAATGATATTCTGCAGACAAAACTTATTTTGCAGCAGCAGAAAAGCAATTTCCTGCACTGGAATCAAGAGGGTGGGAGGGCTTTCAGCTCTAGGAAAGAATTCCTGTACTAAAGTAAATAGACTGCAGAGCTGTATCCTGCACTGGGGATCATGAGACTACAGCATGTAACTACTGCAGCCATCTATTATATAGATTTAGTGAAATATAAAACTGCTATTGTTGTATCTTGAGTTGCATTCACCTCTAAGGGCCCTATTACAAGGGACGATTATCATGCGAAAAACCGTTAAATCGTTCAAATTTAAACGATAATCGTTCTGTGTAATTGCAGGCAATGATCGAAAAATCGTTCGTATGTCGTTAATCGTTGATTTAGATCTGAACCTAAAATTATCGTTAATCGTTCGCTGTAATTCCACATTCATTCGCTCAAGTTCCGCATTTTTTCACTAATCGTTCAGTGTAATAGCACATTGCCCATTTTTTCCCTGAGATCGGAAGGAATAAACGATCGCAATAACGATCGTATGTAACGATTATCGTTCTGTGTAATATGGCAAACGATATCAGGTTAACGAAAACCTGATTGTGATTGTTTATCGTTAGTCGTTAAAAATCGTTCCATGTAATAGGACCCTTAGTGCAACTATGTAAACCCAATATGGATTTCACCATGAGTGACACAACATATCCATGTGATCAAACCAGAGAGGGGAGATTTAGAGGGGTACTCCTCTTTAAATCAACTGGTGTCAGAATGTTATATAGATTTGTAATTTACTTTTATTAAAAAAAAAAAAAAAAATCCCCAGTCTTCCAATATTTACCAGCTGCTGTATGTCCTGCAGGAAGGGGTGTATTCTCTCCAGTCTGACACAGCGCTCTCTGCTGCCACCTCTGTCCATGTCAGGAACTGTCCAGAGCAGCAGCAAATCCTCATAGAAAACCTCTCCTGCTCTGGACAGTTCCTGACATGGACAGAGGTGGCAGCAGAGAGGACTGTGTCAGACTGTAAAGAATACACCACTTCCTGCAGGACATACATCAGCTGATAAGTACTGGAAGCACAAAAGTACAAATCTATAACTTCCTGAAACCAGTTCATCTTAATTTTTTTTACTGGTACTCACATGCAGCATGCAGTAACTCGCCGTCTGGACGTCCCCCGTTCTATCCACATAGCTCTCTATCAGGTCCACCCCATCCTTGGTCAGGCCGGTCAGCACGATCCCCTCCAGGTTCCCGACCTCCTTCATGTCCTGGGTCAGCTTGTCTATGTATTTAATTAACTGCAATAAATAAAAGGGGCCACATGAGAACAGTACAAAGCGGCGAGAGAGTATATAGATGGAGTATACATCAGCAATGGTGGCCGATGGCTGCATGTAAGCAGCAGAATATTGGTCAGCATCAGCCAGTACTATATGACTCTGTAAGTGATGATGATGTCTCACCTGAGCGTCGTTCAGGAACAAGCAGGCGAAGGCCACCCGATCCCTCACGGCCATGGTGCAATCAAACTAACAATAGAGAGATAAGGAGCGTGCGTTAGTAGAAGAGACATTCACGGCCTCTCGTATCTTACTGACCAATCCACAGGTGTCGTCACTCAGGAGCTGCAACTCTGGGAGGAGAGAGTGGCCTCTTGTGGTTGGAAGTATAATGCAGCTTCCAGCCAGAAGAGTGATTGACAAGGACGGGAGCCAATAGCAGCACCGCAGTTAACTGTATGTGCTCCTAATAAGAAGCGTGAACAGTTAAGGGGTTATCCAGCGCTCCAAAAACATGGCCACTTTCCCCCTACTATTGTCTCCAGTTTGGGTGGGGTTTTGAAACTCAGTTCCATTGAAGTAAATGGAGCTTAATTGCAAACCACACCTGAACTGGAGACAACAGTAGGGGGAAAAGTGGCCATGTTTTGGTAGCGCTGGATAACCCCTTTAAAGGAAACCTTTCACCCTTGGGTAGAGCGGGCGGGCTCAGCCCCTGGGTACCGGGGTGAAAGGTTTCCTTTAAGGGCCAGCAGTAGCAGCGCATGCCCAGCTTCTGGTGCTTGACTGGGCTGCCATGCAATGTATCCAGAATTCTGGACAGTTTTCAGATGTGCATCCAAAGCTGCCTGGAATTCTGGATGCCCCCATACGGTTATATGATTTCCAGCAGGGACATCTGAAAATCCTGAAGGGTATTTGTGCCAAATAGAACACTACGGGTCAGGAAAGCTATACTTTTTCTTAAAGTGCCACTGTCGTCTTTTTTTTTTTTTTTTTTTGCAGAAATCAATAGTACAGGTGATAAGAAACTTTGTAATTGGGTTTATTAGCCGAAAAATGCATTTTTATCATGAAAAAACAGTTTGAAGCTCTCCCCCCTGTCTTCATGGTTTTCTATATAGAGAGGGGAGGGTTGGAGGGAGATGAGGCACCAAAACAGAACAACAAAGCGTTAATTTACAGCTACATCACCAGGCTCTCTCCTCTGACAGTCAGCACTGACCTTTGAATACCACTTTCACACAGCTCCCGCTGTGTAATCCTTTGTTCTCTGCTGACGACTAATCTCCCTCCTCCCCTCTCCATAGGTTACACAGGGCTCGACTGATGTAAAAGAGTGGAGATTTCCTGATAATAAGCAGTGAATGAGAGAGGAGGGGGGGGGGGGGGGGGCTGGGGAAAGTCTTTGTGAATGCAGATAATGGCATATTTGCCTAATAAACCCAATCACAAAGTTTCTTAAAATCGCCTGGACTATTGATTTCTGGAAAAAAACAAACAACAAACACAACAGTGACACTTTAAATATAAGGGGGTCTAACGGTATGTTCCCAGTAAGGAATATGCACGGAAACGGACATGTCAATTCTTTGGGCAGACAGTGGAGATTGAGAATCCATCATGGGGAACCAACCTACCAGGACGGTGTCGAAGCATCCGGGGTCGCTGGTGAGGAAAGCGAACATGACGGCAAGGTAAGGGTTACTCAGCTGATTCCGCAGGGAGCTGCACATCTCTCTCCACAGAGAATTCTTCTCATCTGTATATCCGGAGAGCGCCATCGCCACAACATTCAGATTTAGATCGCCTGCAGGGAGGTGACAACCGGTCAGTGACAACGCCATGCATCACAATGGTCATCTGGTGCATGTAGGATTGGTCACTGGGCAGGGATCCCCAGGTATATTTCACATTAAAGTGAACCTGTCAGCTCCCGGGTCCTACCTAAGGTGCGGACTGTGCTGTAGCTGGCAGTCCCCTAGTGAGCATGGTCCCATCTGGCAATTTGTCCGTGCAGTGGATTATGCACAATCTCAGATCTCCTACTGTAATGAAGAGTCAAAGAGGAGTTGTGGTTTAATGTTTGTGCCGTACTCTGGCCACCGCACCACTCCCTCCTCACTCTTCTTCATGAATAATCAATGCAGCCCGGCCTCCTGCTCGCTCAGCTGTCAGTCAGTGTCTGCCAACAGAGGACTGATCTGCAATCAGATATAGTTGGATCTCCTAAGCCTGTGCAGGAGCTATGGTCTAGGGGTAACCTACCTGTCTAGAGACCAGCAACAGTTTTTCTTTGGTTCGAATCCCCTTATGGAAATTAAATATACTTAGTTTTTTTTATCTCATTGTAACAGTAAGACTATTTATTTAATCTCATCTTTGTATTAAAAAAGACTGATTGGGAATTCTTAGCACTTCTGATACAATAATGAGAAAGTTATTTTTTTTCTTCTCATTATTGTATCAATTTCAGAAGTGCAAAGAATTCCCAATCAGTGCTTTTTTAATACAAAGATGAGAAAAAAATAGTCTTACTGTTATGATGAGAAAAAAAACTAAATAGGTTTATTTCATTTCCACCAGGGGATTCGAACCAAAGAAAACAAACTGTTGCTGGTCTTAGACAGGTGAGTTACCCCTATACCACAGCTCCAACACAGGAAATAAGGTTCATCTATATCTGATTGCAGATCAGTCCTCTCTAGGCAGATACTGACTGACAGCTGAGCGAGCAGGAGGTCGGGCAGCATTGATTATTCATGAAGGAGAGGGAGGAGGAAGGAAGGGTAAGGTGTGCCAGAGTGCGGCACAAACGCTGAGCCACAACTCTTTATTGACTCTTCTTTACAGTAGAAAACCTGAGCATAATCCGCTCCACCGACATTACCAAAAGATAGCGTGCTCACTAGGGGACTGCCAACTACGTCCCATGGTCAGCACCTTAGGTAGGGCCCGGGAGCTGACAGATGAGGGGCAGACCCTTATCCTAAACGTTTCTAGAATAATAGAGAGGGCGATACCTTTCCCGCTAGACGCCCCCTTGTTCAGGATCTGGATGGCGCGGCGGATATCTAGGTTAAACAAGGCGATGGCCGCCGCTCTCTCCCATTCCCCTTCCTGCTCCAACGAGGTCAGAAAAGGTCCGATATCTGTGTCCGATCCTTTCTTCCTCCAGCCGCAAAGCTGCAGAGCCAAACTCCGCTCCTCACTGACATAATGGACAACGTCCACCTGCCGGTCAGAGCCGCTCCAGCTGCTCCGCACACTCTCCGTCGTTCCTGATTCACAAAGAGAAACATTACAGGTTGTAGGATATACCGTATACTGCCGACACACAACAGGATGATTATACTGCACCAGCAGAACAGTGAGTGCAGCTCTGGAGTATAATACAGGATGTAACTCAGATCAGTAATATATGTACACAGTGACCCCACCAGCAGAATAGTGAGTGCAGCTCTAGGTATAATACAGGATGTAACTCAGGATCAGTACAGGATAAGTAGTGTATGTACACAGCGACCCCACCAGCAGAATAGTGAGTGCAGCTCTGGGGTATAATACAGGATCAGTAATGTAATGTGTATATACAGTGACCCCACCAGCAGAATAGTGAGTGCATCTCTGGAGGATAATACAGGATGTAACTCAGGATCAGTAATGTAATGTATGTACACAGTGACCCCACCAGCAGAATAGCGAGTGCAGCTCGGGTATAATACAGGATGTAACTCAGGATCAGTAATGTATGTACACAGTGACCCCACCAGCAGAATAGTGAGTGCAGCTCTGGAGTATAATACAGGATGGAACTCAGGATCAGTAATGTATATACACAGTGACCCCACCAGCAGAATAGTGAGTGCAGCTCTGGGGTATAATACAGGATCAGTAATGTAATGTGTATACACAGTGACCCCACCAGCAGAATAGTGAGTGCATCTCTGGAGGATAATACAGGATGTAACTCAGGATCAGTAATGTATATACACAGTGACCCCACCAGCAGAATAGTGACTGCAGCTCTGGAGTATAATACAGGATGTAACTCAGGATCAGTAATGTAATGTATGTACATAGTGACCCCACCAGCAGAATAGTGAGTGCAGCTCTGGGGTATAACTCAGGAGCAGTAATGTAATGTATGTACACAGTGACCCCACCAGCAGAATAGTGAGTGCAGCTCTGGGTATAATACAGGATGTAACTCAGGATCAGTAATGTATATACACAGTGACCCCACCAGCAGAATAGTGAGTGCAGCTCTGGAGTATAATACAGGATGTAACTCAGAATCAGTACAGGATCAGTAATGTATATACACAGTGACCCCACCAGCAGAGTATGTATCTATGGGCGACCTCAGCAATAACCACACATCAGTAAATGACATATGGATCACATTTGTAATCTTCTTACCCAGTGATGATTTCACGATTGCTTTGATCCCAGCATAAACCAATGATCCTTTGTTGCTTGTAGATTTCTGGTCTATGTCTTCTGTATACTGCTTCATAAGTATTTATTATGTATAGGAAAACATCACACATCATATACAATATACAATATCATTACTGCCCCCTGTATATATGTCTATAGGAGGGTCTGGGGGGGGGGCATGCTGCACGCCTGGCTTCTATTTAAAAATCTTCAATCTTCCAGTACTTATCAGTAGGAAGTGGTGTATTCTCTCCAGTGTGACAGTACTCTCTGCTGCCACCTCTGTCCATGTCAGGAACTGTTCCGAGCAGCAGCAAATCCCCATAGAAAACCTCTCCTGCTCTGGACAGAGGAGGCAGCAGAGAGCACGGTCAGATTGGAAAGAATACACCGCTTTCTGAAGGGCATACAGCAGCTGATAAGTACTGGAAGACTGGAGAATTTTTTTAAATATAGTAAATTACAAATCTGTATAACTTTCTGACATCAGTCGGTTTCAAAGAAAACAATTTTCGGTGGAGTACCCCTTTAGGATCAAGTCCCTTGTCCTGGTTGCGGCCACTGAATGTGGTAGGTAACTTCCACAGAGTTGTCACTTCATCTAGTTTTGGCTCCCTGACTACTCAGTGGTCGCAACCAGGATGGAGGAGGCAAAGGGCCAATTATGAGGCTCCTTACAGAAACCTTTAAGACGACTTTTCAGGTGTTCCCCTTTAAGGATATAGTGCAATGTGTACCAGAGGGACTTGAGCTGAGGGTCTTCATTCCCGGCCAGCAGATGGTTCCTCCAGACCTGCTCGGTGTCCAGGCCGTAGCGGGATATGGCCCTGAGCCGCATCTTAGTGGCGATATCCCTCTCTATGGAGGAGTCCTTGCCCTCCTCGGTGCACTCGTACAGCTGCCGGCTGCAGGCCCACATCAGGGAGGTGGTCGGGCTCCAGGCCAGGGAGATGCGCTCAAACACTGTGAAGTCCGACATGGTCCTGTTGGGGGTGACCACCACCATCCGGTTCTGGCTGGTGGGATGCCAGGCGAAGGAGGCGATGTAGTTGTCACAGGGCTGGACGCTGCGCTCTATGATGGTGGGCTCAGTCTCGTCCCCGATGGGCGTGGGGGTGTGCTGCATGTCGTACAGCCGGATTATATTACTGTCCCGGGTCAGGGTGGCCAGTAACCCCGTCCTGGTCGGGCACCAGGCCACTTTGCTCAGCGGCTTCGGCTGCTCCGTCAGGGTCAGGACCGGCTTCTCAAACTTCCTAAGGTCCCAGATGGCCACCTGGCCCTCGAAGAAGGAAGCCACCCTGTCGTGGAAGTGGGGGTCCACCGTCACCCCTTGCACCGCTTTGGTGTTGACAAAGATTTTCTGGTTGGTGTTCCGGAGGTCAAATATGGCCAGGTTCCGGTGCATGCCGGCCAGGAGCAGCTTCTGGTCCCTGGGCAGCCAGGACAGAGAGAGGCAGGCGTCGTTCTGGCCCAGCTCGTATAGGGGCTTGGTCACCACCAGGCTGGTTTCGTTGTCGCCGGTGGACAGGCGGACCTTCTCCATGGGGACGGTGGCCTCGGGGGTGTACTTGCTGCTGATGTCCCAGATCAGGACCGAAAAGTCAGCCCTGTGCTTGTCCAGGCCGGCCGCCAGCCAGTTACTGTCCAGCGGGTTCCAGGCCAGGGTGTTGCACTGTCGGGCGTGTTTCGGGACAAACTCCTTCCCGATCAGGTCTCGGCACTTGGAGTTGTGGTCTTGGCCCAGGCTGGTCAGCACCACCCGGCCGTTAGCCTGACCGACGGCCAAGAGGCACTCCGGGTCGTATTTTGGATACCAGGCCACGCATTTCATGTAGGGGGTGTCGGAGTTGATGGCCAGGAGGGTGGCGGTGGTCTCCTCGGAGAGGCGCAACGATCCGGCTTTCAGCTCCGAGTTGGTGTTGGCCCTGGACTCGATGTGATAGAGGATGAGCTCAGAGTCACAGACCACAAAGCGGTCCACATGGTGCGGAGCCCACAGGATGTCCGGCTTAGAGCCGCTCATGGTTACTGGTCAGCGCTGAAATAAAAAAACACAAGAATGAGGAGGATAAAGGTGACGGACATGTTATACTGCTTATACTAGTCTCTGCTGCTTGTTCAGTGTCTGACAGATCGGTGACACCAGAAGTCTGATCCACATCTCACACTATAGGGTCTCTGTGTATACCTATGAGATGCAGCTTCACCCTGTCTGCCTGTGATAGGAGTCTCCAGGTGAAGCTGCATCTCATAGGATACAATGGAGAAACTACAAACAGCTCAGGACTCAGGATCAGTAATGTAATGTATGTACACTGTGACCTCACCAGCAGAATAGTGAGTGCAGCTCCGGGGTATAATACAGGATGTAACTCAGGATCAGTACAGGATCAGTAATGTATGTACACAGTGACCCCCACCAGCAGAATAGTGAGTGCAGCTCTGGGGTATAATATAGGATGTAACTCAGGATCAGTAATGTAATGTATGTACACAGTGACCCCACCAGCAGAATAGGGAGTGCAGCTCTGGAGTATAATACAGGATGTAACTCAGTATCAGTAATGTAATGTATGTACACAGTGACCCCACCAGCAGAATAGTGAGTGCAGCGCTGGAGTATAATACAGGATATAACTCAGGATCAGTAATGTAATGTATGTACACAGTGACCCCACCAGCAGAATAGTGAGTGCAGCTCTGGAGGATAATACAGGATGTAACTCAGGATCAGTAATGCAATGTATGTACACAGTGACCCCACCAGCAGAATAGGGAGTGCAGCTCTGGAGTATAATACAGGATGTAACTCAGGATCAGTAATGTAATGTATGTACACAGTGACCCCACCAGCAGAATAGTGAGTGTAGCTCTGAAGTATAATACAGGATATAACTCAGGATTAGTAATGTATGTACACCGTGACCCCACCAGCAGAATAGTGAGTGCAGCTCTGGGGTATAATACAGGATGTAACTCAGGATCAGTAATGTATGTATGTACACAGTGACCCCACCAGCAGAATAGTGAGTGCAGCTCTGGGGTATAATAGAGCCGAGTGCAGACATTCTATGGAAGAGGCAGCTGTGTGTGTGTGTGTATATATATATATATATATATATATATATATATATATATATATACACACACACACACACACACACCGTATCACGTGCAGCTCACACACTTGCCATCATACACACTAGACGACCCTGCAGAAGTTCTGCCGCCATAATGGCAGCCATAGAACTACAAGTCCCATGGTGCTTTGCAGTCTCCCGGGGTATGCCGGGACATTCAGGTGCCTTCTGCCTGTGTTACCTTCCGCAGGGTGAGGAGCAGGGCCCCGCAGCCGCCGCCGGTGACACCCGGGACAGCACGGACACTGAAGCTGACGGCCGCGTCTACAGCGGAGCGGCGCCTGCTGAGTATGACGTCATCACAAAGGGCGTGACCTCTCGGGGAAGGGGCGGAGCCTCGGGAGTTTGCTCTAAATATAGGAAGTGGAAGCAGCGTGCCTGACTACAGGGTGATCGCTTGAATGAAGTACCCGGATACAGGTGTGACGTCAGCGGTCATGTGGCGCTAGTGGTCACATGACTAGTCTATTTAAAGGCGCCGCGCGGTGCGGTTTTTTTTCTGTCTGGTGTCACCAGTGACGTAATAGAACGGTGTATAGATCAGCATAGCACAATATATGATGCAAGAAGTATGTGGATTGGTAGATGTCAGTATAAATAGCATAGACACAGACTGAGTGTTCACCACCCCTGATGAAGCTGTCACAGGGAAACGTGGTGGGCAGTGTTCTTCTTTATGTATAGACAAGTGGGGATTGGATCATGCTGTAACCATAGATTATTGTTCCCAATGTGAACTATGTAAGAAATAATTCTGCGCCCAAACTATAAACCTTATGTCAGTCTTTCTGCTGTATACAATAGGCTTAGTTACTAACAGCCCCAGTGTTACTGATCCCCTTATTGTGAGTTTCCCGAAACCCGCTATATGTGAACATGGTGTATAAGGCTATGTTCACACTACGTAAATTCCATGGAAATCACGGCCGTTGTTTCAACGGAACTTACGTAGTGCTGCAGGCTGAAGGGATCCCAGCCAGAGTGTATACACAGACATGTCAGTTTTCTGTGAATAGGCGGATGCGCCCGCATCAGAACTCTGCAGCATTAAAGATCATCCGGCCAGTACTGCAGTACCGCCTGAGATGATCTATTCAGAGCCTGGCCAGGTCACGGAACGGCCGGTCTCTTACATAGTGTGAACATAGCCTTATACTGAAATACACAGGAGTTAGTATTAGTTAAAAGGTTTTTATTTAGTTGACATGTTTGATATTGAGATGTTTTATTCATGCACCTTGTCGTCATTGTGTACTTACTTTTGAGAGGATTGGCGGATGTGTTACCGCGCTGCCTCCCCTTGTTCATAAAAATAAAGAAATTAATTTTTTTTTAGTTTCGCCGTTTTTGTTGTACCACAATATCCAGCAAACCGAGAAACGATAGTCCGTGATGATTCTCTGAACACTTCTTGACATGGACAGAGAAGCACTGTGTCAGACTGGAAAGAATACACCATTTCCTGCAGGACATACAGCAGCTGATAAGTACTGGAAGACATGGGATTTTTTAAATAGAAGTAAATTACAAATCTGTATAACTTTCTAACACCAGTTGATTTAAAAGAGTACCTCTTTAAGAGTGTACGTAGTCTTGGTCACATGACACTTTATCAGCTTTTGCTAATTCAAACCTTTTTCCTGGGTTAGAACCAATAGCTGAAATCTAAGCCCATCCCAAGATTTGTCTTGCTTGGTCCAGTGAGAAGAAATGTAGATCTACTCAGTTACCAAGCAAGATACCGGAGCCTTGTCTGCACCAGAGAACCTGCATCCCAGCTATAGGTCACTGCAGTCTGTGATCACTGGGTGGAGTTTCAGGAGTTTATTTCTATATGAAATACAATGCTTTACATCCGCCACTAGGTGTCTCACTTGCTGGAAAACTGCAGTCCAGGCTCCATCACTAAGGCCATCTGGTCTTTAGTAACAGAGAAAAAAAGACGAAATCCAGTAAGTGATGTCAGTTGGCTCAGTGAAGGTGAAAGCTGATTGGTTGGCAGTCGTAGTGGAGTGGTGTCTGCATGGCCGTTATCAGAGCCATGCAGACACCACTCCACATAGCTCCTAGCTACGTCCCTGATGAATGCCCCTAGCAGGAAACGCGTTGGACGCAAAAGATCATACAGTCAATCACTCTGACCTGTGAGAGCCTCGGAATCACGGTAACCCTTCTGCTGCACACACACTGCATAATCCCCTGTGCATGGGAAAACGGACGTTGTTGTGATTACAGGCAATATGGGACTTGTGGCTCTCCTTGTTTGGTCTAAAATGTTATCTGGCTAGAAGGACTGAATACTGGTACAGTACGATACCTATATGTACCGCTTACACTGTAAATAAATGAGCACTTTTGCAAATATAAGTTTTCATGCTCCACGTTTTTTTTACACGTAAACGCTGTGTAGGTGGTGATAAATAATCACAGACTCTGAGATGACCTTGAGTTGGTTTACTACTTGTAAATGTGCAGCAGGTAATACAGAAGATCTTTGATATACACTTGATAATAGTTGCAATAAACACTTGCACATAAGACAACCAGATCTGTGAGATAAATGCTGAGTAGGAGATAGTCATGTTGGTTGAGTTGTGCTGAGGTAGAGTAGCAGAGAGGAGGATGCCGTGAGAGTCTTAACCCATGTAGAAATGTGCTCTGCTGGGATGTTGGAGGATGAGGGAGAATACTTGTAGAAGAAGAAAAACAACAACACCTGTGCCTGTGTATTGATCTTTGAGTTCAGTCTTCACACCACCTAATGCCCACTAGCGTTGGCAGAACCATACTAATAGGTGACACAGGCCCCAGACCTTGTTACCTGGGTTGAGCGGAATGCTGAGGGTTTCCTGCTGACACCTGCGCTGCGAGATGGAGTTCATAGGCTTACTGCAACTTTGCTCCACCCGGATCAGTTCCTGGCTTTGTGGCTCTATAGTGGATACTGTTCTGCACTGTTACTTCTCCTAATCCACGGCGTGGGTTGAGGTGATCTGTTGGCTGGTCCTCTCCTTAGAGGTTTAACACTGCATAGTGCTTTGTGTGGGTACATAAGGGAAAGTTGGTGACAGTATGCTAGCCTGCATCCTACCCATGCGGGGCCGGACAAGACTGCTGTGGAGAGCTATCTGGTTTGCGTCCTCTCTCCACACTGTCCGGAACGGAAAACTCTTGCTCCTCCCCCACCAAGGGACTAACTTCCTCTACAGCGTGTAGGGTGCACTGTGATTGGGTGAAAAGAGTGCAACAGAAGAAAGAGGGAGAAGAAGTAATAGGAGAGAATAAAGCAGAAATCCTACTGGTTCACAGATTCACGCAAACACAATAACCCTTTGCGATCCTTCAGCTGTGCAGCTTCCACATATCAATACATAATATAGCGACATCTAGTGGTCAACTCTTAATACTACTTTCACTGTAAAATGACCACAAAAAGTACAGACTTTTGCGTAGGGTGTGAATAATAGTAACACCCCTAGTAGGACACCACATACATAAACCTAATACAGATATGGAAATGACTGAAAGCAGCCCCCCAACTGCTAAAGAAAAGATGGGGGGAGTGGCTGCCTCTACTTGGTTGTGCACTCCACCCATCCCACCCAGGTGGGTATTATATTTGCCCATATTATGCTGCGTTTACACAAAACGATAATTGGCCCGATAGTACGATTATCAATGTCGGAGTAACGTTTTTTTTTTCATAACGATCAGCGTACGGAAAATTCGTTTTGCGATTGCTTAAGCCTATCTCACACATTGGTTAAATCGGCGAATGACTGTTTACACAGAACGATCTGCGATTTTTTTGCAAACGACGAACGACGATTTGAGAACATGTTGTAAGATAAAAATGAACGATTTCTCGTTTGTCGTTTGATCGTTCGCTGTGTTTACACGTACGATTATCGTTCGAATTCGATCTTTATCGAGCAAATTCTCACGATAATCGTTACGTGTAAACGCACCATTAGTCAGATCCTACATGCCCAGAGCATAGGCCTATTATATGCCATGGAGAAGCCAGAGTACAGTGTAGGGTCCATCCCGGCATGAGGCCATCTTATTGTGGTAGGATTATTTATATGGAGATTTTCTTCAGCGGGGGGGGGGGGGGGGGGGGGGGGGGGGAGCTGCTGCTTTTAGTGATTTTCATATCTGGATTGGGTCGGTGTCTTGCCATTAGCCGTGAGCTGTTGATTTCTTTTTGTGTGTATGTTTTTGCAATTTCAACCGTACTCCTGCCTAGTCTGAATGGTGTTCTAGATGAGCTAACAAAATGTGTCTTTTTTTCTATATTTAAGGGGTTATCCAGTGTTAGAAAAACATGGCTACTTTCTTCCAGAGACAGCACCGCTCTTGTCTCCAGTTTTGGTGCAGGTTTTGTAATTCAAATCCATTGAGCTTAATTGCAAACCACACCTGAACTGGAGGCAAGAGCGGTGCTGTCTCTGGAAGAAAGTGGCCATGTTTTTCTAACACTGGATAACCTCTTTAACGTGTGTAAAGTTTATTCAGTGGCTTTCAGCCATTATAGCTGTGCACAAAAAAAAAACAAGGGGAATGAGACCGGTCTCCATTCTAATTCATTCTTTTCTGGATTTTATAGTGACAGAACATCTTATTATCTGCTATTATGGGTGCATCACTCACCCAAGTGTACCCCAGGGTCAAAGAGTACCATCAAAGTGATCATAGAGAGTACTGTTACAGCTGCACAGTCCTCTCCATCCCCTCCCTAAACATTTAGCTATCCACCCATCTATCTATCTATCTATCTATCTATCTATCTATCTATCTATCTCCTATCTATCTATCTCCTATCTATCTATCTATCTATCTATCTATCTAGCTCCTATCTATCTATCTATCTATCTATCTATCTATCTATCTATCTCCTATCTATCTATCTATCTATCTATCTATTATCTATCTATCTATCTCCTATCTATCTATCTATCTATCTATCTATCTATCTGTGGTATCCCACTTTGGGTGTTGGTACTATTCACACCCTTCGTAAAAGTCTGTACTTCTTTGTGGTCTTATTGCAGCTACAGTATTACTAAAGATGATCACTAGATGTCGCTGTATTGTATAACTAAAGTATGGAAGCTGCACAGCTGAAGTGTCTCAAAAGGTTATTGTATGTGTATGTACCAGATTCTGTTAACCAGTAGGATCTCTCCTTTCTTCTGTCCTATCACCTCTTTCCTTTCCGCTCTTCTGTTGCACTCTTTCCACCAAACCACAGCGCACCTTACACGCTGGTTGGGAAGTTAGTCCCTTGGGTGAAGGAGGAGTTTTAGTCTCAGTTTAGTTCTTAGTCAGTGCCCCGCATGGGTAGGAAGCAGAAGAGAGCCCGCTCACAAACCTCTTTCTTGAAGCATCAAACACGCTGTGTGATACACTGCTAACCCCTTCAGGAGAGGACTATCATCTCAACCCACAACGAGGACTAGGAGTAACTACAGTGCAGGACAGTATCCACTAAAGAGCCAAAGAGCTAAGAACTGATCCAGGTGGAGCAAAGTTACTGAAAGTTCATGAACTCCATCTTGCAGCGTGGGTGTACCCAGAAAATTCTGACCATTCCGCTTATCCCAGGTAACGAGGTCTGGGGCCTGTGTCACCCGTTAGTACGGTTCTGCCAAAGCTAGTGGGCATAAGGTGGTGTAAAGACCATAGTAAAAGGTCAATATACAGGCACGGGTTGTTGTCTTCTTCTTCTACAAGTATTCTTCCATATACTCCAACCTCCTGCCAGAGCACATTACTACTTGGTTTGAGACTCTCACGGCACCCTCCTCTCTACTACGCTACCTCAGCACAACCTTATCAACTCTACTACATCCTACTCAGAGTCAGCACTTATCACACAGATCTGATGGTTCTATGTTCGTGTATTTATTGGAACTGTATCAAGTATATTCCAAGATTCGTTGTATTACCTGCTGCACATTTACAAGTAGTAAACCCTGTCAATGTTATACTATAGTCTGTGATTATTCACCACCACCTGCACAGGACTTACACCATAACCTTGGGACATTTCCCCAATCTGTGGGTGGCGGGTCCTACCACTATTTGGGAGGGTCATTACACCCCTCTGGCCACCTGTGACTACACTATCCCAAGGGAACCTGCAGCCACCTGACAGGACACCGACCACAGGGAAAAAGGGTACAACCGACCTTACACTCTAAAAGCGGGCGTGCCATCACACCTGTGTGCCCACCAGGCACTGGCGTCACGTGACAAACCCTTAAGGTGCGGCTGTATCTCGGCCATCCACCACAGAAGTGGCGTCACACTTACATCTAGCAAGTGAGCGCCCGCCCCACCGCTTCAACATCATCCGGGGGCTCACCAAATTATCTATCTCCTATCTATCTATCTATCTATCTATCTATCTATCTCCTATCTATCTATCTCCTATCTATCTCCTATCTATCTATCTATCTATCTATCTATCTATCTATCTATCTATCTATCTCTCATCTATCTATCTATCTATCTATCTATCTATCTCCTATCTATCTCCTATCTATCTATCTATCTATCTATCTATCTATCTATCTATCTATCTATCTCTCATCTATCTATCTATCTATCTATCTATCTATCTATCTATCTATCTCCTATCTATCTATCTATCTATCTATCTCCTATCTATCTATCTCCTATCTATCTCCTATCTATCTATCTATCTATCTATCTATCTATCTATCTATCTATCTATCTATCTATCTATCTATCTCTCATCTATCTATCTTCTATCTTTCTATCTATCATCTATCTATCTCCTATCTATCTATCTATCATCTATCTATCTATCTATCTCCTATCTATCTATCTCCTATCTATCTATCTATCTATCTATCTATCTATCTATCTATCTATCTATCTATCTCCTATCTATCTATCTATCTATCTATCTATCTATCTATCTGCCTCTATATTCCTCTTTCTCTATATCCATCCTAACAGATATAAAATACGGGACTCCATTGAAGTTGTGCAGTCTGTCTGGCTTGGTGTTGGGTGCCCCTGGCAGCAGCTCTGGTGCCCCCCTCCCTAGCAGAGGCGAGGGGCGGTGTAGGAGAGAGGGATGGGTTATGGTCTGATGCTGATGAGGCTGAGCCAGGGCCAGCATGAGACAGCGGATTCTAGAGCAGCATCATGCAGTAGTTACTGAGAGCATCTGTAGTGCTGTACCAGCCTCATCCCTGCTGCCAGCAGCCTGCACAGCCTGGCCGGTCCTCCCCCAGCAGCATCACACAACCCAGGAGCAAGGTACGGTAATGTCTGCAGTAGCAGCAGCAGGAGCAGCGCTCTCCTCCTCTGCAGCAGCACCAGGCATTACAGAATACAGCAGCAGCAGCAGATGAGGAGGAGGATTTTATACTTGTTACTTGTGCTGTGCCCTGCTGACCCGGGCATCACCCGCACAGGGCTAGACATGGATGTGTCTGTATGTGCTGTCACTCATCACTATAATGCTGGGTTATATGGATGATGAGAGATCTGAGAGCGGCCAGTCTGTCTGATATTAATTAGTTTTTGAGAGTTTGGAATATTATTAGGGAGTCCGTCATTATGTCACATAGAAAATCCGAAGGTTTAGGGCGGGACGGGAAAATGGATGGAGTGTCTGACTGTGCAGTATACTATCTATCTATCTATCTATCTATCTATCTATCTATCTCCTATCTATCTATCTATCTATCTATCTATCTATCTATCTATCTCCTATCTATCTATCTATCTATCTATCTATCTATCTATCTCCTATCTATCTATCTCCTATCTATCTATCTCCTATCTATCTCCTATCTATCTATCTATCTATCTATCTATCTATCTATCTATCTATCTATCTCCTATCTATCTATCTATCTATCTATCTATCTATCTATCTATCTATCTCCTATCTATCTATCTATCTATCTATCTATCTATCTATCTATCTATCTCCTATCTATCTATCTATCTATCTATCTCCTATCTATCTATCTATCTATCTATCTATCTATCTCCTATCTATCTCCTATCTATCTATCTATCTATCTATCTATCTATCTATCTATCTCCTATCTATCTATCTATCTATCTATCTATCTATCTATCTATCTATCTCCTATCTATCTATCTATCTATCTATCTATCTATCTATCTATTTATCTATCTATCTATCTATCTCCTATCTATCTATCTATCTATCTATCTATCTATCTATCTACTTATCTCATTTCTCATATATGTCAAGTGCCTTAAACCCCTTAAAGGCGCTTTACATTTATGAGAATAATAGTCAAGTTTAAAACTCATTCCCTATCCACCGGGTAGGGGAAAACTAGCTGATCGGCGGGGGTCTCACTACAAGGACCCTCATGATGGCAAACCTTTTAGAGATAGTGGGGGAGATTTATCAATCAGATTCCACCTTTCATTTTCCAAAGAGCCTGTGAGGAATGAAAGGTGGAATCTGATTGGTTGCTAGGGGCAACTGGGCCAGTTTCACTTTACACCATGTTTGATAAATCCCCCCCCCCCTGAGTGCCCAACTGCAACCGTAAACCCACTGATTTATTGCAAAGCACAACAACTTAACCTTAAAAGGTGACTCCATAGGGGAAAAAAAGTTTTCAAATCAACTGGTGTCAGAAAGGTATACAGATTTGTAAATTACTTCTATTTAAAAATCTCCAGTCTTCCAGTATTTATCATCTACTGGATGTCCTGCAGGAAGTGGTGTATTCTCTCCGGTCTGACACAGTGCTCTCTGGTGCCACCTCTGTCCATGTCAGGAACTGTCACATAGAATAGACTTTCTCTTTTGTAATATGTTCTTTAGTAGCGGATTTTAATAGGACTGTTTCGTGGCTCATGGCCCCCCAAACAGACTTATACTTTCAGTAGTTTATTATCTCCAGGCTACAGTTCTGCCATGATTTACATAACAATCGCTGATTTTTACCACAATTTTGAGCAAAACTGCAGCCAGGAGACAATGCAGTAACATTAGAGAACATACGGAAGGACCTTATCATGTGACAATGATGTCAGCACAGGTCCTGTCCTGTATTACAGACAACCACAGTGTAATGCCTCCTTCCTCCTGTAGTGGCGCTGCAGGGACAACAGTAACTTAACAGTAACAGTAACTTAATATTACTGGGGTTCATGGTAGAAAATAGATGAAAGCACTCACCGCTCTGATGCAAGGTGTCTTTTTATTTTGTAGTGGATAAAAACATGGACATATCAGTCCTGCAGGACGGCAGATGCTAGCTCCTACACAAACATCTCTTTCATGACGGCCATTTCGCGCGCATGCGCGCTTCGTCAGATGAACGCTCCTCCCGCAGGTCTCTAGATAAATACCTAAGATGACATCTGCGGGTGGGCGTATCAGCAGGAAAAGGGTAATTCAACCTTTTAAAAACATTTAAAAAAAAAACATTGTTAGCTATGTTCAATGGTTGTGACTCTAAGTTTTAGAATAATATAAATCTATATAAACATTCCTAGCTCTATCCTCTCATTAAGACCGCTGTTCCCTTGCGCTCCTGTTGCCAGTATTAGACGTGCTTCAATTTTTAATAATTCAGTGTTACTGTCTTGTCCTGCCTTATTATGGACTCTTCTAAGCCCTATAAATTTTAGGCAGGTAGTGTCAGCATTATGTTGTTGATTAACGTGTTCAATAATTCTCATTGTGCTTTTTTTGTTTTTTATTGCATATATGTGTTCATAGAATCTGCGATGTAGTGGTCGTAGGGTCTTCCCTATATAAAAAAGCCCGCAAGTACATATAATGGCGTACACTACGCCTTTTGTTCTACAACAGATGAATTCATTAATATCACATTGTATGCCTCCTAGAGTGATTGTTTTTGCAGTAAGTGCCTGGTCACACCAAGAGCAATTACCGCATCTGAACATGCCACTGGGTGCCGTTGAATTCAACCAAGTTTGTTCTTGTATTGTTTTATTATTTTTGAATTTACTATGAACTAGGACATCTTTTAAATTTTTGCATCTTTTATATGCAACGACAGGTTTTTTTGAAAAATGTTCTGATAGTATTGGGTCTTTTTGGATCAAATACCAATTTTTGTTAATTATTTCTTTAATGGTGTTTGCCATTGGACTATACTTAAAAGTGAAGGTGAAATTTGGTCTATGTGTTCTAGAATTACAACTATTCTTTTCCTTTTTCTTATATAATAAGGATTTTCTATCAATTGAGAAGGCCCTTTTCTCTGACGCCCGCAAGTCGCACTCCGGGTAACCCCGCTGCAGTAAACGACAGGTAAGTTCTCTTGCTTTCTCTTTATATGTATCATCTGAACTGTTAATGCGTCTTAGTCTTAAATATTGTCCAAAGGGTACTGCTGTTTTTACGTGAGGGGGATGATAACTGGTATGGTGCAGTAAAGCGTTACATGCTGTAGGTTTGCGGTAGCTATTTACTGATATATTGTTGTTAGTTACTTTGACAATGGTGTCTAAAAATTCCATTTCTGTTGGACTGATTTTACTAGTGAATCTCATGCTAAAATCATTCTGGTTAATGTATTTAACAAAGTCATCGAAGGCTCTGGGGGTATCATTCCATATTATGAATATATCGTCCACATAGCGATAATAGGCGCTTATCGCCAATGTGTACGGATTATCAGTACTGAAAATCTTTTTCTTTTCAAACTCCCCTAAAAATAAATTCGCTAGGGTACATGCCACCGGTGTACCCATCGCGGTACCATTTTGTTGCTGGTACCACGTTTTATCAAATGTGAAAGCATTATTTTCCAGAATGAGTTTCAGAGAATCACAAATAAAACCTACAAAACTATCACTTTTCCCTATATTTTGTAGCATCTCGCCTATAATTTTCACTCCTAGGGATTGTGGTATGTTTGTATACAGGCTTTCTACGTCAATAGACGCCAAGAAAGCCCCTGGTGGTAGGACACATGTATCTATTACTTTCAAAAATTCATTAGTATCTTTGATCAGTGCTGGCACTTCGTCCAGAAGAGGCCTGAGGAGCCAATCAATGTATTGAGAAATTGGTTCAGTAATGGATCCAATCCCGGAGACGATTGGTCTCCCGGGTGGGCATGTAAGTGATTTATGTATTTTCGGGACGAAGTACCAGCACGGATGTTTGGGAACCTTTGGCAAAAGTTTTTCTGCTTTACTTTGAGAAATAATGTTTTTTTCTACGTATTTTTGTAACAAAGAGCGTAATTTTTCTTTGATTTTTTCTTTGATTTTTTTCAAAGAAAAATTACGCTCTTTGTTACAAAAATACGTAGAAAAAAACATTATTTCTCAAAGTAAAGCAGAAAAACTTTTGCCAAAGGTTCCCAAACATCCGTGCTGGTACTTCGTCCCGAAAATACATAAATCACTTACATGCCCACCCGGGAGACCAATCGTCTCCGGGATTGGATCCATTACTGAACCAATTTCTCAATACATTGATTGGCTCCTCAGGCCTCTTCTGGACGAAGTGCCAGCACTGATCAAAGATACTAATGAATTTTTGAAAGTAATAGATACATGTGTCCTACCACCAGGGGCTTTCTTGGCGTCTATTGACGTAGAAAGCCTGTATACAAACATACCACAATCCCTAGGAGTGAAAATTATAGGCGAGATGCTACAAAATATAGGGAAAAGTGATAGTTTTGTAGGTTTTATTTGTGATTCTCTGAAACTCATTCTGGAAAATAATGCTTTCACATTTGATAAAACGTGGTACCAGCAACAAAATGGTACCGCGATGGGTACACCGGTGGCATGTACCCTAGCGAATTTATTTTTAGGGGAGTTTGAAAAGAAAAAGATTTTCAGTACTGATAATCCGTACACATTGGCGATAAGCGCCTATTATCGCTATGTGGACGATATATTCATAATATGGAATGATACCCCCAGAGCCTTCGATGACTTTGTTAAATACATTAACCAGAATGATTTTAGCATGAGATTCACTAGTAAAATCAGTCCAACAGAAATGGAATTTTTAGACACCATTGTCAAAGTAACTAACAACAATATATCAGTAAATAGCTACCGCAAACCTACAGCATGTAACGCTTTACTGCACCATACCAGTTATCATCCCCCTCACGTAAAAACAGCAGTACCCTTTGGACAATATTTAAGACTAAGACGCATTAACAGTTCAGATGATACATATAAAGAGAAAGCAAGAGAACTTACCTGTCGTTTACTGCAGCGGGGTTACCCGGAGTGCGACTTGCGGGCGTCAGAGAAAAGGGCCTTCTCAATTGATAGAAAATCCTTATTATATAAGAAAAAGGAAAAGAATAGTTGTAATTCTAGAACACATAGACCAAATTTCACCTTCACTTTTAAGTATAGTCCAATGGCAAACACCATTAAAGAAATAATTAACAAAAATTGGTATTTGATCCAAAAAGACCCAATACTATCAGAACATTTTTCAAAAAAACCTGTCGTTGCATATAAAAGATGCAAAAATTTAAAAGATGTCCTAGTTCATAGTAAATTCAAAAATAATAAAACAATACAAGAACAAACTTGGTTGAATTCAACGGCACCCAGTGGCATGTTCAGATGCGGTAATTGCTCTTGGTGTGACCAGGCACTTACTGCAAAAACAATCACTCTAGGAGGCATACAATGTGATATTAATGAATTCATCTGTTGTAGAACAAAAGGCGTAGTGTACGCCATTATATGTACTTGCGGGCTTTTTTATATAGGGAAGACCCTACGACCACTACATCGCAGATTCTATGAACACATATATGCAATAAAAAACAAAAAAAGCACAATGAGAATTATTGAACACGTTAATCAACAACATAATGCTGACACTACCTGCCTAAAATTTATAGGGCTTAGAAGAGTCCATAATAAGGCAGGACAAGACAGTAACACTGAATTATTAAAAATTGAAGCACGTCTAATACTGGCAACAGGAGCGCAAGGGAACAGCGGTCTTAATGAGAGGATAGAGCTAGGAATGTTTATATAGATTTATATTATTCTAAAACTTAGAGTCACAACCATTGAACATAGCTAACAATGTTTTTTTTTAAATGTTTTTAAAAGGTTGAATTACCCTTTTCCTGCTGATACGCCCACCCGCAGATGTCATCTTAGGTATTTATCTAGAGACCTGCGGGAGGAGCGTTCATCTGACGAAGCGCGCATGCGCGCGAAATGGCCGTCATGAAAGAGATGTTTGTGTAGGAGCTAGCATCTGCCATCCTGCAGGACTGATATGTCCATGTTTTTATCCACTACAAAATAAAAAGACACCTTGCATCAGAGCGGTGAGTGCTTTCATCTATTTTCTACCATGAACGCTATTGCTATGTCTTTCTATTGAAGTGCACCCCGACGCAGGGATATGTGCAAGTCCGGGATACACGACACAGGGTCCGGATCCAGTTCACAGTAGTGCCGGTGATCTCCCTAACACGTCTTAATATTACTGGGGACAGTTTAGGACAGGGGTAAGGAACCTTGGCTCTCCAGCTGCGGCAAAACTACAACTCCCATCATGCCTGGACAGCCAAAGCTTAAGCTTTGGCTGTCCAGGCTTGATGAGAGTTGTAGTTTTGCCGCAGCTGGAGAGCCAAGGTTTCTTAAGCCTGGTTAGTATCTTCTTATTGTCCATAGACTTTTCTAACAAGTAGTGATGACCAAAACGAAGAACCCCATACTGCTGGTACATGAAGGAAACCAATAAACTCTACTAATATCATATTCCCTATACATAAGCTGTATTATCCAAATTCTATTACAATGTGCCGGATCAGAGACAGACTTGGGAAGCATCCGCTTCTTTATGGCGGCCATCACTATTAAGCCCTTAATCATATCTCTGCAAACCAGAGCTAGAAATGAAGCCCGAGAATAATGGGAATAAATCTACCACGGCAGATTATCAGGAAGGAAAGTGCTGGATCCAGGACTAATTTATGCAAAGTTGTGGCTGTAGTGGGAACACTCAGTGCCAGTCAGGACCGTCATTGGTTTACAGAACAAACGCTGAGGACCTGGGATTTCAGCTGGCCCCATTTCCTTACAATGTAGTCACATTATCCAGGGTAACACCACCAGTAGGTATAAGTGTAACCTGAATAACTTTACGTGTTTTCCTTCAGTTGATCACTACATATCTGATCATTCACTGCAGCGGCCACTAGAGGTGAAATGTAGTACTACAATGGAACCATTCACAAGAAATGAGTATCAGGGTGGGAGGGGGTAGTCTTCCGGGGCACTTGGACTACTACAGGGAAACAAACAGACCTGGGCAGAAAATAGCTGGGGAAATGCACCTGTGGCGTGGCTGGGCCTTGTAGTGTTAGAGCCTTGTCGTGGTAATGAGGGGGCCGCAGAAGGTGTTGGCACAGTAGAGCTTTCCCAATGGTATCCTGACTGATGGCATTTCGTGCTGCCCTTGATGTTGGTGTGGGGCAGATGAAGCCAAGACTCCGAGAGGGAAGGAGCTGTGGTGCAAATGGGTAACTTTACTGTACATATTAATTTCTTCCAAAGCTTAAAGATACAAAACTCTTAAAGGGGTACTCTGTCAAAAATGTTTTTCTTTCAAATCAACTGGTGTCAGAAAGTAATTTACTTCTAGTTAAAAATTTCCAGTCTTCCAGTACTTATCAGCTCCCGTATGTCCTGCAGGAAGTGGTGTATTTTTTCCAGTCTGTCACTGTGCTCTCTGCTGCCACCTCTGTCCATGTCAGGAACTATCCAGAGCAGTAGCAAATCCCCAGAGAAAACCTCTCCTGCTCTGGACAGTTCCTGACATGGACAGAGGTGGCAGCAGAGAGCACTGTGTCAGAATGGAGACAATAAACCACTTCCTGCAGGACATACAGCAGCTGGAAGACAGTTTTTTTTAAGTAAATTACAAATCTGTGGCACTTTTTGGCACCACTTGATTTGAAAGAATTTTATTTTGTGAACTACTCCTTTAACCAAGTTCTTCATAGCACTTGGCTTTGTTCTTGTGGTTCCTATGGGTTATGGCTGTCATGCTTCCCCATACTGTATAATTATACAAGACAGCGTATAAGATCTCATTGTCATAGTAATTGCTCCTGATAATAGGTTGTTGCATAACACGGCCCACCCCGTGGTCACAAAACTCACAATGATATTCAGAGATGAAGCAGCGTGCTAAGTCTATGGCAGCGTACAGGACACGGCTTAGGAGATGTATTGTTAAATGGGATGAGGAAGAATGTCAGAGTCAGCAGCAGAGGAGGCCGGGATGATGCCACTGACTCCACTCTGCTGGGGAGGACGTGCAGCTTGTCAGTGGCTTGTAGTTCAGTTTACATTATACCTACGAGTTGCACAATTCAAGATGAAATAACATATTAGGAAGCTGTATACAGTACAAGCCCCATGTACCTATATAGCTGCCCTACTACAGCTCCCTACATAACAGTCATAATACTGGCCATAATACTTGGGAATGAGGTCCAAGACAACCACACAAAAAACAGCTGCCCCTGCTGTCAGTAGCTGAAGTCTTGTCATACATGTCCACTGCAGCTCCAACCATAGAGCCCATTACATGGTCAGGTCAAGGTATAAAAATATAACTACTACAATACTGCTCTTATATACAAGAATATAACTACTATAATACTGCTCCTATATACAAGAATATAACTACTATAATACTGCTCCTATATACAGGAATATAACTACTATAATACTTCTCCTATATACAAGAATATAACTACTATAATACTGCTCCTATATACAAGAATATAACTACTATAATACTTCTCCTATGTACAAGAATATAACTACTATAATACTGCTCCTATATACAAGAATATAACTACTATAATACTGCCCCCTATATACAGGAATATAACTACTATAATACTGCTCCTATATACAAGAATATAACTACTATAATACTGCCCCGTATATACAAGAATATAACTACTATAATACTGCTCCTATATACAAGAATATAACTACTATAATACTGCTCCTATATACAGGAATATAACTACTATAATACTGCTCCTATACACAGGAATATAACTACTATAATACTGCCCCCTATATACAGGAATATAACTACTATAATACTGCCCCTATATACAGGAATATAACTACTATAATAATGCTTCCTATATACAGGGATATAACTACTATAATACTGCCCCTATATACAAGAATATAACTACAATAATACTGCTTCTATATACAAGAATATAACTTCTATAATACTGCCCCCTATATACAAGAATATAACTACTATAATACTGCCCCCTATATACAAGAATATAACTACTATAATACTGCTCCTATATACAAGAATATAACTACTATAATACTGCTCCTATATACAAGAATATAACTGCTATAATACTGCTCCTATATACAGGAATATAACTACTATTACAGGGCTCCAGATGGCGACTAAAATGGTCGCCAATGCGACTGACATTTTGCAAATGGCGCCCAAATTTATTAATCTGGGCGCCATTTGCGACTGGCCCCGGCGGCGGCGCGCTGTCTCTTTAAGATGCGCGGCTGATGCGCGGCTGCCGGGGGTGTCCCGTCCTATCCCCGACAGCGCGGCGCATCGGTGAGCTGCCTGGGGCCCTGACTTCCGGCACAGGAAGCGCACGTCAGAGACGCTTCCTGTGTCAGAAGTCACAGCCCCGGCGTACAGGGAGCTCACTGATGCGCCGCGCTGCCGGGGATAGGACGGGACACCCCCGGCAGCCGCACATCAGCCGGGGACAGCGTCCGAAGAAGAAGAGGATCGCCGGGGGAGCGGGTTGTCAGGTGAGTTTGTGTGTTTGTTTTTTTTAAATACTGCTTAGCATAGAGGAAAGGGGGGGCTTTATAATGGGGGGAAGAGAAGGGGGGCATCTATAATGGGGGGAGAAGAGGGGCCATCTTCAAGGGGGGGAGAGGGGGCCATCTATAAGGGGAGGGGGTATCTATAAGGGGGGGAGAAGAGGGGGCATCTATAATGGGGGGGAGAGGGGGCATCTTTAAGGGGAGGGGGTATCTATAAGGGGGGGAGAAGAGGGGGCATCTATAATGGGGAGGGAGAGGGGGCATCTATAATGGGGGGCAGGAGGGGGCATCTATAATGGTAGTAGAGGGGGTCATCCATAAGGGGAGGGGGTATCTATAAGGGGGGAGAAGAGGGGGCATCTATAATGGGGGGGAGGAGGGGGCATCTATAATGGGGGGGGAGAGGGGGCATCTATAAGGGGAGGGGGTATCTATAAGGGGGGGAGAAGAGGGGGCATCTATAATGGGGAGGGAGAGGGGGCATCTATAATGGGGGGCAGGAGGGGGCATCTATAATGGTAGTAGAGGGGGTCATCCATAAGGGGAGGGGGTATCTATAAGGGGGGAGAAGAGGGGGCATCTATAATGGGGGGGAGGAGGGGGCATCTATAATGGGGGGGAGGAGGGGGCATCTATAATGGGGGTAGAGGGGGCATCTATAAAAGTAGGGGGCCATCTATAAGTGTAGGGCAAACTGGCTGCAGACACTGGGAGATAGATATATGCACAATTATTATTATCAGGGCCCCTCAGGTGTCTGTATTGTAGGGGGTCACTTGCATTAGTCACTAGGTGAGAGATATATCTATCTATATACACATCTTGTGGGGGGGTCACTATGGCTGCAGTCATAAGTCTAGCTCAGTATGTATAGACTGTTGCAAGCTTTTAAAGGGAACCTGTCTCCCCCGGTGACGGGGTGACAGGCTCCCAACCCCCCGTTAGAACCCCCTATACTCACCTCATCGCGCGGGGTCCCGCTTCTGAAGATGGTCGGGTCACGGAGATCTCAGCCGCTGCAGCCCGACGCGCACACTGAGAGATGAGTCCAACGCTCATAGAGAATGACGGAGCGCTGGACTCTCCCGTCATTCTCTATGAGCGTTGGACTCATCTCTCAGCGCACGCCGGGCTGCAGCGGCTGAGATCTCCGTGACCCGACCATCTTCAGAAGCGGGACCCGGCGCGATGAGGTGAGTATAGGGGGGTTGGGAGCCTGTCACCCCGGTACGGGGGTCGACAGGTTCCCTTTAAGTTCAAGTTCAGAAGAGTAAGCCTCATTAAAAGGCTAGCCAAGTGAAGCTGAAGTACTGAGTCAGACTGTATATGGTTGTCAAGTTGCAAGTTTCCATGTTGAACATTTTCAAACTAAGAAAAGAGAGAATCTAAAGGAGGAGGATGCCGTGGCCTCTGCACACAGTAAGTCCCATTTAACATAACATTAATTTTACATGGTTTAAAATGTTGGCGACCAAATATTCTATTTGGCGCCTAAATTTTTCAGGTTAGGAGCCAATGGCTCCCAGGTAAATTTTTTAGTCTGGAGCCCTGCTCCTATATACAGGAATATAACTACTATAATACTGCTCCTATATACAAGAATATAACTACTATAATACTGCCCCTATATACAGGAATATAACTACTATAATGCGGTTCAGGGAAGAAACAGAGTGCTGCACCTCACACCTATGGCTGATACTAGTGCCGCTAGGCTAAATAAAAAACACATCAGAATTTTGTGTATGAATTGATTAAGCCATACTGCCCCATGTACCTCGTGCCGGTATCTGATACACATGGGTCCCTACACTAAGTCCACATTGACATTGGGGTTGCAGGGCCGTTCCATGGCCTCCCTTCCCTGCATGTGCATGCTTTGCGGGGTTGACGGTCGCTGACCGACACGGTGTGGAGTTAGCGTAGGGACCCATGTGGACCAGAGGACCTGCGCGGGGGTACACGGGGCAATATGGCTTGATCAATTCATATACAGACACTCTGGTGTTGATTTTTAATATAGGCCTAGCGGCATTAGTATCAGCCATAGATGGGATGTGCAGCCGTTCCACTCTCTCCAGTTCGTGTATAACTACTATAATACTGCTCCTATATACAGGAATATAACTACTATAATACTGCCCCTATATACAGGGATATAACTGCTATAATACTGCTCCTATATACAGGAATATAACTACTATAATACTGCTCCTATATACAGGAATATAACTACTATAATACTGCTCCTATATACAGGAATATAACTACTATTATACTGCTCCTATATACAGGAATGTGCGATGTGCAGCCATTTCTGTCTTTTTGGCTTGTGCATATTTTATGTATTCTGTCCCTTTTTTCATTGTGGCTAGCACTCGTGCTTTGTAAGACCCATATGATCCAAATTAGCAGGAAGCACCTGTGTACATAAGGGGAGGATCTCCTAGTATTCTCCCATTCTACCTGCAGAGGAATGGAGAGAGAGGTAAGAGCTTGTTCACACTTGTGTTGCTTGGCGTCCACTTTTTCCGCCGGTGGTGCCTGCGGGGTCTGGTCCTGTGACAATGGGGTTGCAGGACCATTCCGTGGCCCACCTTCTCTGCTTGCGCACGTTTTGTGGGGATTGTGGTCGCTGACCGACACAGTGATGTTTTTTGGTTAGGGACTCGTGTATAAGAAGACCTGCACGTGGTACATGAGGCAATATGGTTTGGTCAAATTATATACTAACTTCTGATGTTGGTTTTAAATGTAGCTGAATAAGCTTTTGTGTCAGCCATGGGTGCGATGTGCAGCCATTTCTGTCTTTTTGGCTTGTGCATATAACTACTATATTACTGCTCCTATATACAAGAATATAACTACTATAATACTGCTCCTATATACAGGAATATAACTACTATAATACTGCCCCCTATATACAGGAATATAACTACTATAATACTGCTCCTATATACAGGAATATAACTACTATAATACTGCTCCTATATACAGGAATATAACTACTATAATACTGCTCCTATATACAGGAATATAACTACTATAATACTGCTCCTATATACAGGAATATAACTACTATAATACTGCCCCCTATATACAGGAATATAACTACTATAATACTGCTCCTATATACAGGAATATAACTACTACAATACTGCTCCTATATACAGGAATATAGATACTATAATTCTGCTTCTATATACAGGAATATAACTACTATAATACTGCTCCTATATACAGGAATATAACTACTATAATACTGCTCCTATATACAGGAATATAGATACTATAATTCTGCTTCTATATAGCAACAGAATATTTTTCTATCTTCTTACACTATATGGATTCTGTTATTCAGGTTTTTGTGATGCCCCCAAAACGAAGAGTTTCAAAAGAGAAGAAAGATCCAAAGAAACCAGAGGCTGCAGCGGCTGCAGGGAGCAGCAGCAAGGAAAAGGCATCCAAGTCACAAGAAAAGCTTTTCCGGGTTGCGCCAGCCAAAGGCTCTGGCCGTCGTGTCAAAGAGGAGGTTACAGAGTCGGCCCCGGTTATTCATACGAGCGCCTCTGAGCAATCCTTGCCTGACAAACTCCAGGTAACAGATTCATGCAGCTACCTGTATTACTTTATACATACCTCCCAACTTTTGCAAAGAGCAAAGAGGGACATGTGCGCCGCGGTCCCCATAGCCACACCCCCATAGCGACCCTCCATAGCCATGCCCCCATAGTGACCCTCCATAGCCACGCCCCCATAGCGACCCTCCATAGCCACTCCCCTACAGTCACCACATGCTGCTGACTGAATAGTGCCCGATATAGTATCCAATCCACCCATAAATGCCCGATATAGTATCCAATCCCCCCTAATAGAGCCCACATAGTATCCAATCCCCATATAGTGCCCCACATAGTATCCAATCCCCATATAGTGTCCCACATAGTAGCCAATCCCCATATAGTGCCCCACATAGTAGCCAATCCTCCATAGAGTGCCCTGCATAGTAGCCAATGCCCCCATATATGCCCCACATAGTAGCCAATGCCCCATATAGTGCCCACTAGTAGCCAATGCCCCCATATATGCCCCACATAGTAGCCAATGCCCCCATATAGTGCCCCACATAGTAGCCAATCCCCCCATATATGCCCCACATAGTAGCCAATGCCCCATATATGCCCCACATAGTAGCCAATCCCCCCATATAGTGCCCCACATAGTAGCCAATCCCCCCATATAGTGCCCCAAATAGAATCCAGTCCCCCCATATAGTAGCCAATCCCCCATATAGTGCCCCATATAGTAGCCAATCCCCCCATATAGTTCCCCACATAGTAGCCAATCCCCCCATATAGTGCCCCACATAGTAGCCAATCCCCCATATAGTGCCCCACATAGTAGCCAATCCCCCCATATAGTGCCCCACATAGTAGCCAAGCCCCCCATATAGTGCCCCACATAATAGCCAATCCCCCCATATACTGCCCAACATAGTATCCAATCTGCCCATATAGTGCCCCGCATAGTATCCAATCCCCCCATATAGTGCCCCACATAGCATCCAATCCCCCATATAGTGCCTCACATAGTAGCCAATCCCCCTATATAGTGCCCCACATAGTAGCGATTTCCCCCATATAGTGCCCCACATAGTAGCCATTTCCCCCACATAGTGCCCCACATAGTAGCCAATCCCCCCATATAGTGCCCCACATAGAATCCAATCCCCCCACATAGTAGCCAATGCCCCCATATAGTGCCCCACATAGTAGCCAATCCCCCCATATAGTGCCCCATATAGTAGCCAACCCCCCCTACTATGTAGTGCCCCACATAGTAGCCAATCCCCCCATATAGTGCCCCACATAGAATCCAATCCCCCCATATAGTAGCCAATGCCCCCATATAGTGCCCCACATAGTAGCCAATCCCCCATATAGTGCCCCACAGAGTAGCCAATCCCCCCCATATAGTGCCCCCCATAGTAGCCAATCCCCCCATTTGTGTGGCCCCTCCAGAAAAACAATAAACCAGTAACTCACCTGTCCTCCGGTCCCAGCAGCTCCTCTCCCGGCAGAGCGCGCACTCCCGTCATCCTCCGGGGCGGGCAGCGGGGTATACAGACACTGACTGTACCGGAAGTAATTCATGACAGAGGCTGCAGGTCACTTCCGGCACAGTCAGTGTCTGTATACCCCGCTGCCCGCCCCGGAGGATGACGGGAGTACGCGCTCTGCCGGGAGAGGAGCTGCTGGGACCGGTGGACAGGTGAGTTACTGGTTTATTGTTTTTTTGGTGGGGCCACATATAATGCGGGACACTGGGTGCCGTTGCAGGACCGCGGGACAGCACCCCGAAAACGGGACTGTCCCGCGGAATCCAGGACGGATGGGAGCTATGCTTTATACTTGTTTGTCCCTCAAGACCAGGCCCCAGATCAGATTCATAAATCAATCCAGACCCCAGACCAGACTCCTAAATAAATCTGGATCCCAGACCCTAAAGTTATGAGACCCAAGATTTAAGACTTATTCACACGTCCGGTAATTTATGGATCCGTATTTCCGTATCCGAGTTAGTGCACTTTGATGACTATTGGGCTATTCACATCAGTAGATGAAACGGATGAAAATCAATGCCGAAAAAAAAACGACATGTCCTAGTGTGGACCCAGTGCGGACCCAGATTTTTCACGGATCCTCTCATTGAAATCAATTGTTTACGGATTGCAACATGTTTGGCATCCGTATTTCCGTATTCTCATAAAAAAGTACAGATGACTCATAGGTCACAGGGTTCTGTTTCTAAGCAACCATAGGCTGACAAGCGATCATGTGACTTATTTTAGGGGTTGGGCAAACTGGTGCTATTTTTTTTCTAACCTACTCAACTTTATTAACTTGTATAAAGCAGTCAGTAGTAAAAACGGATTTACGGAAATACGGATGCAATACGGATGTACTACGGATGTCCAATGCGTAATTTTTAGTGGGTTGTTTTAGGACTAGAAAATATTACTGAACGTGTGAATAAGGCCTTATAGTGCACCATACCCTAGCCCAGAACCCTAAATCAATAGGGTTCTGGGCTAGGATTATTCCCACACCCTTAAATTATCAGACACCAGACCAGAACCTTGGGTTTACAGACTCCAGAGTAGAACGATAAATGAATTCAGACGCCAGACCAGATCCATAAATCAATCCAGACCAGATCCATAAATCAATCCAGACCAGATCCATCTCTGCTGAGGACTTCGCCACATTCTTCAAGCAGAAAATCGATGACCTCAGAGGAAGCTTCAACTCACAGTCCCCTCAGCCCCCCCTAATGCCTGTTTACTGCCCGTCCCCACTAACTCACCTCTCCACCATCACAGAAGAACATCTCTCCAAACTACTCTCCACATCGCACCTCACCACCTGCGCACTTGACCCTATTCCATCCCACCTTATCCCCAACCTCTCCTCAGCACTTGTCCCAGCACTTACCCATCTCTTCAATCTATCACTAACTTCTGGCATCTTCCCATCTCCATATAAACATGCAACCATCACACCCATCCTCAAAAAGCCATCCCTTGACCCTACCTCCTTATCCAGCTACCGCCCCATCTCGCTTCTCCCCTTTGCCTCAAAACTCCTGGAACAACATGTCTACCATGAACTTTCCTCACATTTTTCATCCAACTCGTTTTTTGACTCCCTGCAATCCGGTTTCCGCTCCCACCACTCCACAGAAACCGCCCTCACCAAAGTGGCTACTGACCTGCTGACTGCCAAAACCTTGCGCCACTACTCTGTGCTCCTTCTCCTTGACCTATCTTCTGCCTTCGACACAGTTGACCATTTTCTCCTCTTACAAATCCTCTCATCCCTTGGTGTCACTAGCCTAGCTCTCTCCTGGATCTCCTCTTACCTCTCCAACCGCACTTTTAGTGTCTCCCACTCCCACACCACCTCCTCTCCTCGTCCCCTTACTGTTGGTGTTCCCCAAGGCTCTGTACTCGGGCCTCTTCTCTTCTCCATCTACACCTCTGGCCTGGGACATATCATAGAATCCCATGGCATCAGGTACCATCTTTATGCCGATGACACTCAGATCTACCTCTCTGGTCCGGATGTCATCTCTTTGCTATCCAGGATTCCGACATATTCAGGATTCCGACATATTCAGGCCCTGACCACCTCCTGCCGCCTTCACCTCAAAAACATTTCCAGAATCCGCTCTTTCCTCACCCCTGACTCCACCAAACTGCTGGTCCATGCTCTCATTATCTCCCGCTTGGACTACTGTAACATCCTCCTCTCTGGCCTTCCAGCTAACTCCCTTGATCCCCTCCAGTCTATCCTTAACTCTGCTGCCCGACTAATCCACCTTTCCCCTCGCTTTGCCTCAGCCTCTCCCCTCTGCCAATCCCTTCACTGGCTCCCCATTGCCCAACGTATTGACTTTAAATTGTTGACCATGACATACAAGGCAATCCACAACCTGTCCCCTCCGTACATCTCTGACCCGATATCCCGCTACCGTCCCTCACGCAACCTTCGATCCTCCAGTGACCTCCGTCTCCGCTCCCCCCTTGTTCGTACCTCGCACAACCGCCTCCAAGACTTTGCCCGAGCCTCCCCCATACTCTGGAACTCGCTACCCCGACACATCCGTCTCTTATCCACCATCAAGTCCTTCAAAAGCAACCTGAAAACCCATCTCTTCAAACTAGGCTACAACATACAATAACTCTGCATCACACTTGAATGGCTGCACTTTACCTCCTGTTTCTCTCCCTATACCCCATAGATTGTGAGCCCTCGCGGGCAGGGTCCTCTTCCCCCATGTACCAGTCTGTCTTTTGCCTTCATGTAATGTTTTCTGATCTTGTATTGTTCCTGCCTGTTGCCTATCTATTGTATAGCGCTCTGGAACTAAGGGCGCTTTATAAATAAATAATAATAATAAATAAAAATAATAATCCATAAATCAATCCAGACCCCAGACCAGATACCTGAATTAATCCACACCCTAGACCAGACCCCAAACTAGACCTCTTAATTACCAGACCTATAAATGAATGCAGATCCTAGATCAGACCCTTAATTGTCAGACCCCAGACCAAAACCTTCAGGCTCCAGGCTCCAGACTAGAGGAGAGAGCGTCAGAAAATTGCCCGGGTTCAGCGGTGTGGCAGAACACACACATCCGGCATTTAACTCCCAGTGTCTGCAGAAATTAGATGCCACCCTGGGGCTACCAGGAAAATATTTATTAAACCTATGGCCTATGGCTGTATCTTAGCTTTCCTGGCAGCCCTAGGGCGGCATCTAATTTCTCCAGATGCCATGAGTTGAATGGCGAGTATTTGAGTTCTGCCACGTGGCCAAACCCAGACAGTGTTCTGATGTTCTCTCTATAAATTACACCAGACCCCAAACCCTAAATTACCAGACTCTGAAGCTGATCCATCAATCATTCCAGACCCCTAAATTATTATACACTATATACTTCCTCTTTCCAGGAATACCCCCCCCCCCCCCCCAAGTGGATGAGCATTGTCGGTAAGATACGTCGGCACTTAGCAGCTTTGTCTTACTGGGGATCAGTCCTTCTTTCTCACTTCTACGGGGTGACTGTTGTCCCAACCCACGGTTACCCCACTCCTAGGGCTTAGTACTGCATACTATGTGTCTGAGTCTCTCTAAATTGAAAAAATGGGTTCTCTCTCTCGGCTGGAACTAACTAGGTCAGACCCTAGACTCCAACTCTCACTGAACAGGAAGCCCCCTATCCTAGATAGGGTGGTGTGACAGGAAAAAGAGAAAGTAGAGAAAGAACTGGGTAGATAGAGTGTCTTGCACCTGTGATTGGCTAAACACAACACATAGCTAAACCTTTATATAATACACCTGTGCACAGGGGGAGAGTGAGACACCTAGTGGCTGGAGAGAAAATCACAGCTCCCAGCTCTTAGTGTGACTCCTGACAGAGTTACTATCTGACAGGCGGTAAACAAGTTTAGTGTCCTCTGTAGTGGGACACTACATCAGGACCCAGTGCGGTGACATCCAGTGCTGAACAAGAGCGCGGAGCGAGGAGGGTAAATATTTACTAAATAGCATAAGTCTAGTTAGAAAAAGACAGATTACATGGAGGCCTCTGTGGGTGGCCATGGGCCCGTGGAAGCTTTGGTCCCCAGGTGCCTTCCCAAGCTGCCTATAATATAGAATTATAAGACTCAAAGATGTTCTGAATATTTGCAGGTTTTGCATAATTCATTCTCTGTGACATATCCCAAGACGCTGGCAGAATCTTTTCTTCCTGGTTATTAATTCCCTTTGGTCTCCCTGAAGGAAGATTTAGAAGGATTCCACCTTAGAGATTCACAAAGCGGGAGCTGTGCCTGGCGTAGAGCCGTGACACTAATAACTGTCATCGTGACTTTATTCCATATAGATAAAAGCAAAATGAGTAAGAACTAAACATGATCAAAACTAACATCTCAAGAGGAAAGAAAAATAATGCAAAAAAAAACAAAAACACATAAAAAACATACACTGCTATAATCTCAGCGATCACTGGTTATAACCATGAACACCGATCTCCTGCAGCGGCCTCTAGAGGAGGAATGGAGTATTACATGGCGTCCATTTAAATAAGAGAATAAAACGCAGCTGTAATGCTGACTGATAGGCATGCCGCTGTGGAAGATTTACACGTGGTGTTGTCTCCTCAGGAAACCATCATGTCTGATAAAAGTGACCTGAAGGCGGAACTAGAAAGGAAGAAGCAGCGCTTGGCCCAAATCCGGGAGGAGAAGAAACGCAAAGAGGAGGAGAGGAAGAAGAAAGAGGTTTGTGAAGATGCAAGACATGGGGAGCTGAGATATGGGGTGCTCTTTGCTGTATAGGTAAAGCAGGTCTACATGGGTCTACCAAACAGCACATCATATCTCTACTTCCTAGCCCTCTGTAAGAAATACTATGAAAACCTATGTCAAACCTGAAATTACTGTGAAGTTTCAGACCACCGTGACATGGCCATAAATTGGAGCCTTCTGCCTAGGGTTAAACCCTATTAACATTAGCAGTACAGGCCTAGACCAGGGCTTGAGCAGTCCTGCAGTTCCCAATACAGTCATTGATGGCAGCGAAGGGGCTGTGTCACCTCTTAGGGTAGGTTCACACTGAGGAATTCTCGAGGAATTGTAGAGGAAAGTTTTCTGCTTGAAATTCCTTGCCTACTGAGCTCTGGCAGAATAGGAACAGAATTCGAGTGGAATTCAAGCGGAATTTTTAGCAGAATTCAAGCCCCATTGACTTCTATAATCTAATTGACAAGTCAATTCTTCGGGCGGAAAGCAAATGCGCGGCGGAAATTCCCGCACAGAAATTCCGCTGTGTGAACAAATAAACGGAAAGCCTATTAAAACCCATGTACCTTCACAATATTCATTCTTCAGGGGCGGAATTACTGTGCGCATTTTGCTGCGGAATCCGCCTGAAAATCCCCGAGGATTCCTCAGTGTGAACCTACCCTTAATGCTTCCACTCAGTGTAAAAAAATAAAAATAAAAAATAAATTATATATATATATATATATATATATAATCAGTAGTGGAATCGAGGCCATGGTTGTGAAGGCCTTCAGAGGGGCACTACCCGATGGTGGGGATGAGGTGTAATATGAGTATTTCTGACACTTTGTCATTTTCTATAGGCCGAACAGCAACAAAAAACAGAGCCCATCCATGAAGACACGGACCTGGACCGAAAACGGCGTGAGACAGAAGCCTTACTGCAGAGCATTGGCATCTCTCCAGAGCCACCATTAGGTATTCTTATTATGGAGGGTTTCTACAGCTATATTGCCAATACCGCTGACATGGTAACCAACTAAGGTATAATGACTGGCCAGGAGTATATGGTCATGCTGACTGGTGAGGCCCCTCAATGCTTCCAATTGAGTAAGGAGGCTTAGGTTACTTAAAGGGGAACTCCTTCATTTATTCGTACAAAAAAAGGGGCCATCGCCAAATCAGCGCTTTGCCAGTTCCAACACTCCTGAAGGGGCGCTGTGATTTACTGCCTCCCAATGATCAAAAATCACTAATCCAATCCATCGATCGATGTTGGGAAAGTAGATTGTGGGAGATTTATCATCCCTTGTGCAGAGGAGCAGTTGCCCCTAGCAACCAGCTTTCACTTTCATAATGGCCTCTTTGAAATGAAAGCTGGAATCTGATTGGTTGCTATGGGCAACTGCTCCTCTACACAAAGGCCAATGGATCTTCCCCATTTACTTTGCTTGTTTCTTGTGAAAACCTTGAAGGGACAAAGTGGACACAAAACCCTGGGGGACATTTATGAAACTTGCGCCCCTGGTGTACGCCACACGCAGATTCGCACCTGGCGAACGCCAGCCGCAAGCCCTGCTCCCCTGATGGGTAGACGGGAGCGGGCACGGCAAGGTGGGGAGAAATCGTGGCCTCCTTCCACAGCGGATTTACCATGATTTATGCCTGCTAACAGACAGAAATCATGGCAGAAATCTACACCTGCTCAGGCCCCACCAAAAGAGGTGTGCGCAAGGTAAATGGAGGCAGGGCCGTGTAATACGGCCTTAAAGGGGTAGGTCGCAACATTTTTTTTTTCAAATCAACTGGTGCCAGAAAGTGCTAGAGATTTGTAATTTACTTCTATTTACTTCCAGTACTTATCAGCTGCTATATGTCCTGCAGGAAGTGGTGTATTCTTTCCAGTCTGACACAGTGCTCTCTGCTGCCACCTCTGTCCATGTCAGGAACTGTCTAGAGCAAATGCCCATAGAAAACCTCTCCTGCTCTGGACAGTTCCTGACATGGACAGAGGTGGCAGCAGAGAGCACTGTGTCTGACTGGAAAGAATACATCACTTCCTGCACATAACATTCTGACACCAGTTGATTTTAAAGAATTTTTTTTCCCGCTGGAGTACCCCTTTAATGACTTGGTCCCCACCAAGAATAGTCAAATACTCTACAGGCTACTTCTGTACTATGACCGCGAAACCATCCTACTTAATTGAAAACCCCCTTAAAGGGGTTGTCCAGCGAAAATCTTTTTCTTTCAAATCAATTGGTGTTAGTCAGAAATTTATATAGATTTGTAATTTGCTTCTATTAAAAAATCACAAGTCTTCCCATACTTATTAGCTGCTGTATGTCCTGCAGGAAATGTTTTATTTTCTGTCTGGCACACTGCTCTCTGCTGCCACCTCTGGCCGATACAGGAACTGTCCAGGGCAGGAGAGGTTTTCTATGGGGATTCATAGAAAACCGAGACAGAGTTCCTGTCTCGGCCAGAGGTGTCAGCAGAGAGCACTTTGTCAGACTGAAAATAAAACAACGTTTCCTGCAGGTCATACAACAGCTAATAAGTATTGGAAGACTTGAGATTTTTTAATAGACATAAATTACAAATCTGATATCAGTTATCCCACTGGATAAAACTAGTAGACGAAGACCTGGAAATGTATAATGTCACGTATTCAGCTAGAGGTAGTTATTGTGGTTATTTATACAGATCATATCCCTGACCCCTTTAAAACATATAGCAGAGCTGAGTTTAGTATCACAATATAAAGGGAGACCTGCCATAATACACATTCAGCTCTGCTACATCTGTGTAATAAATAACAATCATGCTAATAACCTGCAATATCCATATTTTTCATGATTTCAGTCCCAACCCCAATGTCCCCTTCATCCAAGTCAGTGAGCACGCCCAGCGAGGCCGGCAGTCAGGACTCCGTGGATGGCACCATCATGGGACGGTAAGTTGTCTGCCCTATCACCATGCATGCGACTGAAGGTATATAGCATATACACGCCACACAGCACCATTTTATTGCCCCACACTCTCCATCACGCCGCACATCACGCATTTCACTCACCGCCATATTAATGTGGTCACGCTTGTTATACTAATAGATCATAATATACCGTAGATTGTTGTTATGTCACGATATATCAGGATAGAAGTAGGAGTGGCACTCTGGCCAATAAATGGTTAAAAGCTGCGGTTTTCTTCCTTTTGTTTTTATTTTTCATCATTCTCAGGATCTCTGTATTAACCTTTTTGCTTCGTGACTTACCTTTACGTCATGGGGACTATGCAATTCCTGCCAATTTAACTGCTAAGGCCAAACTGTTTGGCCTTGCTTAAAGACAATCTGTCACTATGAAAATGCCTCACAAGGGGTAGTTCACAAAAAAAAATCTTTCAAATCAACTGGTGCCAGAAAGTGCCAAAGATTTGTAATTTACTTGTATTAATAAATCTCCAGTCTTCCAGTACTTATCAGCTGCTGTATGTCCTGCAGGAAGTGGTGTATTCTCTCCAGTCTGACACAGTGCTCTTTGCTGCCACCTCTGTCCATGTCAGGAACTGTCCAAAGCAGCAGCAAATCCCCATAGAAAACCTCTCCTGCTCTCCAGACTGAAAAGAATACACCACTTCTTGCAGGACATACAACAGCTGATAAGTACTGGAAAACTTGAGATTTTTTTCATAGAAGTAAATTACAAATCTGTGGCACTTTCTGATACCAGTTTATTTGAAAGAAAACATTTAAACCAGAGGCACGGTTACATGCATTGTGAGTAAAGTATACAGTATATACCTGATGGCCTAGGACTCCAACGCCTCTATGCTGCTAATCCCTGCCCCCACCCAGCTCACTGACAGATTGCCTTTAAAGGGGCCATCCAGGTTTAGAAAAAGGTACACCGCTACTTTCTTGCAAAAAAACAGCACCACCCCTATCTGTCAGGTTGTGAGTGGTATTGCAATTCAGCTCCATCCACTTCAATGGAAGCATCTGTAGATGCTTTGACAGCTCAAAAAAGACTCAAAGAACCAGTGTATCCATAGAAATCAACAGACAACCTACTGAATCATTTGGCATTCGGTATAATACATTGAATTCTCCATAAGCCCCATAACCAGCATAGTCAACTAGTTTTATGGGAGGGCCTATGCACTTCTGACCTCTGATTCTATCCAGGTCTTATACCGTATCTGACCAGTCTGTGAAATCCCTCAGCAGCGAGCCCATCAGCTCCGTCACGCCAGGCAGGGAAGCAGATTTGCTTGTGTTCTGTCTAATAGAGCGGCATTATAACTTATTATTATGGCGGTTTATGAAATTACTGCGCTCATCAAGTCTAGATATAAACAAGGCGGGAGCGCTGCTATCATTACGCCGTACAGACAATCCGGCAGATGATGAGGCCACTTTATAGTACAATGGAGGAGAATTACAGCAGCACAATGCCTCCAGTCACAGCCATGGCAGCGTTCACACTCACAGATTATTGGCTTGTTCTGTTGTCCACATCTGGGACAAGGAGTATGAGACTTTGGTGCTATGTAAGATCCGTCACTAATGTGTCTAATGTCACAACATTCTGGATTTTTGAATGACCCTAAAAAAATATATAAAACTTACATGCACGGACAGGGAACCTCAAGAACTGTGGCTTACCTATAATGGATATAGATATAGTAGGGTATGTGAGTAATATGGGCCCCCATGATAGAAAGGCCTATGGGGTCCAACGCTATTCTGCTTTCTGGCAGCTACCTGCAGCCTACATATTGCATAGATGTATACAGGTCCCATTGACTTAATTACATCTATTTTAATCCAAATACAGTAAGCTTTTCAACATTTCGCCCCCTCTAGTGGTGGTGGTACCTAGTCAGAATTTTACAATGTATACATACAGCGCTCTCCTATACAGATACACCACCCTTGCCCTCAGTTGTATGTGCTATTGTAGCTAAGTTCCATTAGAGTGAATGGAGCTAAACTGTAATACCACACGCCTACTGATGACAGGGTTGGCACTGTTTCTGCAACACAGTTTTTCTAATCCTTTAAAGGGAACCAGTCATCTCCCTGAGGGAGTGTTACTTGGCCCCTGTACCTTAGGGTCCTATTCCACGGGCAGATGGGGGCCCGATCAAAAATGTAAACGGGCCTATTCCACGGTCTGATAATCGTTTAGCGAGGGCTGCAGGGACATCGTTACCAATGTCCTTGCAGCCCTTGTTACATAGTTACATAGTTAATACGGTTGAAAAAAGACACATGTCCATCAAGTTCAACCAAGGAGGGGATGGATACAGGGAAGGGGGAGGGGTGATAGGTTCTATACATATGCATTTATATTATTTTGCTCTAAGAACTTGTGTAGGCCGGTTTTGAAGCCCTCTACTGTTTTTGCTGTGACCAGATCCTGTGGTAGACTGTTCCACAGATTCACAGTTCTCATGGTAAAGAAGACTTGTCGCCTCCGGAGATTGAACCTTTTTTTCTCCAGGCGGAGGCAGCGCCCCCTTGTCTCTCCAGGCGGAGGCAGCGCCCCCTTGTCTCTCCAGGTGGAGGCAGTGCCCCCTTGTCTCTCCGGGCGGAGGCAGCGCCCTCTTGTCCTTTGAGGGGGTTTTACCTGGAACAGCTTTTCCCCATATTTCTTGTAAGGGCCATTTATATATTTAAATAAATTAATCATATCTCCCCTTTAACGTCTCTTCTCCAGACTAAACAAATGTAATTCTTTTAATCTCTCCTCATAACTAAGATGCTCCATTCCCCTTATTAGTTTAGTTGCCCGTCTTTGTACCCTCTCCAGCTCTAGAATGTCCTTTTTATGAATCTGGTTCCAAAACTGGACGGCATACTCCAGATGAGGCCGCACCAAAGCTTTATAAAGCGTTGTTCAAACACCATACATTACCTAAGCATGTTGCAGGGCTTCTCCTGCGCTCCTTCTTCCTCCCGGTCCCGCGCGCAGCAGCAGCTTCAGTGCGGCCTGTCTGAGCTGACAGATTGCTCAGCCAATCACTGGCCGTTGCGGTCCTGGCCAGTGATTGGCTGAGCGGTCTGTCTGCTGTTGTCTTTATTCCTCAGAGTGATAATCGGTCGAACTGGGCTGATTCAGCAAATTATCGCTCCGAGGAATAGGCCCCTAACAGCTGCCGGGCACAGCTCTCTGACGCTATGCCCAGCAGACTGAGGCAGGGCGGCAATTTCAAAATATCCATGTTTAATCCACCGTGTCGGCGCCTGGTAACTAGGCATGGATAACTAGGAAGATTATTGGTTCCTTTTAAGAACACTCAAACAACACTAACATACAGAAATCAAAAAATACAAACAATGTGAAAATAGTACCACCATACAGTTCTCAAATAATACCACCATACAGTTCTCAAATATTACCACTAGACAATTCTAAAATAATACCACCATACAGTTCTCAAATATTATCACCATACAGTTCTCAAATAATACCACCATACAGTTCTCAAATAGTACCACCATACAGTTCTCAAATAATACCACTATACAGTTCTCAAATAATACCACCATACAGTTCTCAAATATTACCACCATACAGTTCTCAAATAATACCACTAGACAATTCTAAAATAATACCACCATACAGTTCTCAAATATTACCACCATACAGTTCTCAAATAATACCACTAGACAATTCTAAAATAATACCACCATACAGTTCTCAAATATTACCACCATACAGTTCTCAAATAATACCACCATACAGTTCTCAAATAATACCACCATACAGTTCTCAAATAGTACCACCATACAGTTCTCAAATAATACCACCATACAGTTCTCAAATAGTACTACCATACAGTTCTCAAATAATACCACTAGACAATTCTAAAATAATACCACCATACAGTTCATAAATAATACCACCATACAGTTCTCAAATAATACCACCATACAGTTCTCAAATAATACCACCATACAGTTCTCAAATAAAACCCTCTCAAACATCACCACCAACCACCATCTTATAACGCTCACATAAAACCAACATAAAGTGACCAGACAACACCTCTGTATATATATTAAGTCATCTTTGGCGCCCCCTGTGGCTGTTCCAATATAACACGTTTGATTCTGTTAGTATTATGGATAAAAAGACTGTTTTATTTCCCATTCCCAGGAATATTCCAAGTGGACTCATGGGGTAAGAAAGCGTCTGTGTGTTGTACAATTAGTGGATAGTAAAGTTTTTATTTAAAAAAAATACACCTCTGCACAGCTACATTTATATAAAATGTTGAGTCTATTTGCTGTCTCGTTAGTTAACCGATTCAAAACGATTAAAATCAAAGTTCTACTGGTTTCCATAAAACAGAGAACATTGCATTGTGGGAGCTCAGGGGACAGTTAGAGCTCGGCTGTTAGGTCACATGACTGACAGCGATGTGGAACCAAACTGTAGTCTGTTTCCAGGGGCAACCAGCAGAAATTTAAATGGATCTGGGAAAAATAAATAATTTAAAGTAATTGATAACAAAAACAGTAAAGCAAATGATCTGACATATTACTTATCGTTTTATGTAGATTTAAACAGTGAATGTTAAAAGTGAAGGTGAATTTTCCACCTTGTAGCATCATATTGTATTAGGTCTAAATTCTGTGCCAATTCATTTCTTAGTATATTTTATAGCAATTAGGGTGCAGTTTTTTTTTTCTGAGCTTCAGATCAATCTTCTATTTAGGATCAGAAGTGTAATATAGCTGCAGCCCCCCCCCCCATATTATGGCTGAAAGAATGCATCTATATTATAATCATCTAAAACTATCCCTACACAAAAAGTAAAGAGGGATTCCCACCTCTTATGGTCCTTTTACACGGGACGATTGATCGTTCGTTTTTGCACGATAACGGTCAAATTCGAACGATAATCGTACGTGTAAACACAGCGAACGATCAAACAACGAGCAAAAAATTTTCATTTTGATCTTTCAACATGTTCACAAATCATCGTTGATCGTTCGCAAAAAATTCGCAGATCATTCAGTGTAAACATTCTTTCGTCTAAACGCTGATCGTTATAAAAAAAACATCGTTCATTCAAAATCGTTAATCGTGCGATCGGGCGAATTATCGCACCGTGTAAAAGTACCATAAGAGATGGCTTGTAGGCCCCCACTGACCTCTTTGCAGCCACTGGAAACAGATGACACGGATACAGGTGGCAGCAGAAAGCACTGTGCCAGCCTGGAAAGAATACACCACTTCCTGCAGGACATACAGCAGCTGATAAGTACTGGAAGACTATATATTTTTCTCCAGAGTACCCATTTAAAGGCTTTTCTATATAAAGGAATAGAGTGTGAGTGTTGGTGGTCCTTCTTAAAACTTATATCCTCGGTTTTGGGACCCACTCTGTATGTCAGTGGAGAGCTTCTAAATGGATTTCTCTCTAGTAGTCATTTACTGGGGGGCTGTATGTTTTAGTTCACCAGGTCTTCAGATCTCTCAGATGGTCACACACAACATAAGAGATCACATTATGAGAATTTAGTAATATAGTATTTTCTGTTATATTTCTGCTACAGTCCCCACCCATTTATGTTCTGCCTTTTATGTGTTTGCATGACCTCATCAATACACGCTTATTACAAGTATGCTGCTGAGCCGTGTTATATGTGCATTTGTATTCTGTTATATGGAATGCATGCGTTTCCTATATGGAGGTTACTGTAATAATAACTATCTTGCATGTGACATTAATCTCCCCTTATAAGCTAAATTACAGAAACTTGGAAGGAATAAAACAATTCCCTACCCAGTCCTAGTCAGAGATGTGTGAAGTCGCTAGGTTTAAAAATATTGGTAAAGTATTTATCCATGTACAAGAAAATAACTATTGTAATATTATCCCCTTTGGGAAGGAATATAACTACTATAATACTGCTCCTATATACAGGAATATAACTACTATAATACTTCTCCTATATACAGAAATATAACTACTATAATACTGCTCCTATATACAAGACTATAACTACTATCATACTGCTCCTATATACAGAAATATAACTACTATAATACTGCTCCTATATACAGGAATATAACTACTATAATACTGCTCCTATATACAAGACTATAACTACTATAATACTGCTCCTATATACAAGAATATAACTACTATAATACTGCTCCTATATACAGGAATATAACTACTATAATACTGTCCCCTATATACAGGAATATAACTACTATAATACTGCTCCTATATACAGGAATATAACTACTATAATACTGCTCCTATATACAGGAATATAACTACTATAATACTGCTCCTATATACAAGAATATAACCACTATAATACTGCTCCTATATACAGGAATATAACTACTATAATACTTCTCCTATATACAGGAATATAACTACTATAATACTGCTCCTATATACAGGGATATAACTACTATAATACTGCTCCTATATACAGGAATATAACTACTATAATACTGCTCCTATGTATGTTTACATCTTCAGTCCCTCCCTTTGAGATAACACCCCTTGCCTGACCAGGCTAAAACTCTGTACAATACACATAATAAATGTGGTATACAGCATGTGCACCAGTTCCCCCCCCCCCCCCCAAAGTGCAATAGTGAATGTGCCTGTGTGTGCTCCTCCTGGATGTTGCATGGTTTTGCTGCATGTCTCCTCCATTCCTGCATCACATGACCCATGTTCACCTGTTGCTACTGTCTTGGTCTTATAATATTAACTTATTCTAGTGTTTGTGTTTTGTTTCATTTTTACATTCGTCTCCTTTTCCGGCCATGTACAGGACCCTGCAGTGGGACACTGACCCTTCTGTGTTGCAGCTCCATTCAGAGTCTGAACTCGGGTATGTTCCAGTGTTCCAGCTTCTATGGTAGTGATGGGAGAATGTATCACCCAGGGAGGGTAGGGAATACAAGGCCAATCTGTTATCTAATATCTGTTCAATACCGTTCCTGTTTGTGTTTATTTTTAGTTTATTAACCTTGTGAAGTATAAATAAAAATTCCCATCTGGAAACAGTCAGTAAGCTGCTGCTGCTGCTGCTGCTGACAGGTCACATGGCGGCATTCCTCCAAATGTAATGACATCTCTGTCCACAGGTTGTGTGTAGCACTGCAGCTCAGTCCTATTCAATTCAAAGGGGTATTCCAGTATTAGAAATTTGTATTTGAAGGGAATCTGTCAGTACCCAGGCCCTACCTGAGGTAGTTACAGTGTGCTGTAGCTGGCAGTCCCCTAGTGAGCCTGGTGCCTTTTGGTAGTTTGTCCGTGCAGTGGATTATGCACAACCTCAGGTCTCCTACTGTAATGAAGAGTCAAAGAGGAGTTGTGGCTCAGTGTTTGTGCTGCACTCTGGCTGCCTTTCCTCTCCCTCCTCCTCCCTCTTCTTCATGAATCAATGCTGCTTGCTCCTGCAATCAATGCTGCCCAGCCTCCTGCTTGCTCAGCTTGCTCAGCCAGTGTCTCTGATTGCAGATCAGTCCTCTGTAGGCAGTTTATGTCTGAAGAAACACCAGTAGGTCTTTCTTTGGTTCAAATCCCCTGATGGAAATGAACTACATATAAAGATATTTCTTATTATTATATCAAAGAATTCCCAATTAGGTCAAAATTAGTTTTAATGTTTTTTTACTACAATGATTAAAAAAATAAATATAGTTATTTAGTTTTCTCATCGTTGTATTAAAAAATTAAACAAATTTGGGCCTGATTGGGAATTCTTTGCACTTTTAAAAAATGATATAATAATGAGAAAAAAAATATATAATTATATTTCATTTCCATCAGGGGATTTGAACCCAAGAGATATTTGCTTGCAGGTCTCTAGACAGGTGAGTTACCCCTAGACCACAGCCCCAACACAGGCTAGGAGATTCAACTATATCTGATTGCAGATCAGTCCTCTGTTGGTAGATACTGACTGACAGCTGAGTGAGCAGGTAGCTGGGCAGCATTGATTAGTCATAAAGAAGATGGAGGAGGAAGGAGGGGAGGATTACACACCCACAAAACAAATGGATTTTGGTCATTTTAGAACCGGCCTGACAGTCACACAATGCAATATGCTTCTGTAACATTTATCATTCTGCTGTTGGTGTACCCCATTGACGGAGCAGAGCTGCAATACCAGACACGACCCATGCAGAGACAGGGCGCTGTTTCGTCTATTGTTCCCTCGCCATTATTATGATATACAGCCATTGTAGGATAATAGGGTTTTTCAGCAGGATGCAACCTGCTTGCTGATGGTTTCCATGATTTATTTTCTTCGCTGCTCCAAACAAAAAGTAACAATGAAACATTAGAGAGATGCTAGACTATCCCCAATGCTGGATGGGTTTCATAGCCTATGCCTATCCTTAGGACTTTAGGGACAGCGAATGTATTACTGTATCATGAGGGTATTGCATCTTGAATAGACCAATTTTTGTCTGATAGAGCTAAGCTAGGAGGTTAAAGGGGTACTCCGGCAAAAACAAAAAATAAATAAATCAACTGGTGTCAGTAAGTTCTACAAATATATAATTTACTTCTATTAAAATAATCTCCAGTCTTCCAGTACTTCTCAGCTGCTGTATGTCCTGCAGGAAGTAGTATATTCTTTACAGTCTGACACAGTCCTCTCTGCTGCCACCTCTGTCCATGTCAGGAACTGTCCAGAGCAGCAGCAAATCCCCATAGAAAACCCCTCCTGCTCTCGACAGTACCTGACATGGACAGAGGTAGCAGAGAGGACTGTGTCACACTGCAAAGAATATACTACTTCATGCAGGGCATACAGCAGCTGATAAGTATTGGAAGACTGGAGGTTTTTTTTTTTTATAGAATCAACTTTTTAATACCAGTTGATTTGAAAATATTTTTTCCACTGGAGTTCCCCTTTAAGAGTTTACTCTGGTTTTGCTCTGGACATTTAGCCCGCCCACTGAGCCTAGAGCAAGCAGGAATAAAAGTCACTACACTACAGGTTGTACTGAATAGTCTCGACTATAACTAGACTACTCTCTACTATTTCCTTGGCATAAAACACTTAAATTATTAAAGGGGTATTCCACTCAAACATAAATTTTGATATGTTGCTGCCCATGGTGAGACTAACAATTCCTTCCATACTTGTTATTATATATTCAGTCTCCTTCCCCCAGTTCTCAGCTGTTGATTTCTGCTGAAGACATAAAAATCTGTGTGTGAGCGTTTCTCTCTGTCTCCCCCTCCTCCCCCCTCCCTTCTGAGACAGCTGATGTAAACAAGTCCCTGGCAGGGTATATCTGCAACATTGTAGCTTCTTTGTAATGCTGCAAGGGTTATTCTGAGGTCAAGTTGCTAAGGAACTCAATGTGATTAACCCTCCCAGCATTACAAAGAAGCTACAATGTTGCAGATATAGCCTGTTAACATCAGCCGTCTCAGAAGGGAGGAGGGGAGACAGAGAGAAAGGCTCACACACAGTTTTTTGTGTCTTCAGCAGAAAGCAGCAGCTGAGAACTGGGGGAAGGAGGCTGAATAGATAATAACAAGTATGGAAGGAATTGTTAGTCCCACCATGGGCAGCAACATATCAAAAGTTATGTTTTGAGTGGAATACCCCTTTAATAACATATATACTTTATAACTTGGATGTAAAAAGAATGGATTTTCTTTATATTTTTTCACCTTGGAAGTTCTGATTTCCTGCGGACATTCACATATAGCAATGTAGTAATGCTGAGCTTGTCATTGGGCACATTGTGTAATGATACTGTTATTTTATTTTTTTCATAGGGCTTTATATTGAGTTACTGGGTATTGCTGTGTATTCTGAATATTAGTACAGCTAACGGCGGTTAATGACAAAGTCAGCTCTGCTACATCTTCATCTCTATACCATGTGACCATGAGGGACATATGCTTCCATTTAGGTTTATTTCACATGTTTGACGAGACGGCATGCTAGACAGACAAGGCCTGGAGTCACATGACACATTCGGCTCTGCTGCATCTGTAAATGTCCCATCGATCATTTCATAGTCTGCCATATCTTCTCACACTGACATCCTCCATCCCACTATCATTACATGTCTCCTTATACTGACAGCCTCCATCCCATGTCTCCTCACACTGACAGCCTCCACCCCATGTCTCCTCACACTGACAGCCTACATCCCATGTCTCCTCACACTGACAGCCTCCACCCCATGTCTCCTCACACTGACAGCCTACATCCCATGTCTCCTCACACTGACAGCCTCCACCCCATGTCTCCTCACACTGACAGCCTCCACCCCACTACCATCCCTTGTCTCCTCACACTGACAGCCTCCACCCCACTACCATCCCTTGTCTCCTCACACTGACAGCCTCCACCCCACTACCATCCCATGTCTCCTCACTCTGACAGCCTCCACCCCACTACCATCCCATGTCTCCTCACACTGACAGCCTCCACCCCACGTCTCCTCACGCTGACAGCCTCCATCCCAGTACCATCCCATGTCTCCTCACACTGACAGCCTCCACCCCACTACCATCCCATGTCTCCTCACACTGACAGCCTCCATCCCATGTCTCCTCATACTGACAGCCTCCATCCCATGTCTCCTCACACTGACAGCCTCCATCCCATGTCTCCTCACACTGACAGCCTCCACCCCACGTCTCCTCACGCTGACAGCCTCCATCCCAGTACCATCCCATGTCTCCTCACACTGACAGCCTCCACCCCACTACCATCCCATGTCTCCTCACACTGACAGCCTCCATCCCATGTCTCCTCATACTGACAGCCTCCATCCCATGTCTCCTCACACTGACAGCCTCCATCCCATGTCTCCTCACACTGACAGCCTCCATCCCATGTCTCCTCATACTGACAGCCTCCATCCCATGTCTCCTCACACTGACAGCCTCCATCCCATGTCTCCTCACACTGACAGCCTCCATCCCACTACCATCCCATATCTCCTCACACTGACAGCCTCCATCCCACTACCATCCCATGTCTCCTCACACTGTCAGCCTCCATCCCATGTCTCCTCACACTGACAGCCTCCATCCCATGTCTCCTCATACTGACAGCCTCCATCCCATGTCTCCTCACACTGACAGCCTCCATCCCACTACCATCCCACTACCATCCCATGTCTCCTTACACTGACAGCCTCCATCCCACTACCATCCCATGTCTCCTCATACTGACAGCCTCCATCCCACTACCATCCCATGTCTCCTCACACTGACAGCCTCCCTCCCACTACCATCCCATGTCTCGGTACATTGGCTATAAGGACTGACTACATTTATTATATTGTCTTGCTCATAGACGGAGGATGATTAAACTCGGAGTCTCGAAGGTCACCCAGGTGGATTTCCTGCCTCGTGAAGTTGTCTCATATTCCAAGGAGACTCAGACGCCAGTGACCACGCACCAGATGGAAGGTGACGTCCTGCTCCCTGTTCTCTAACACAGCTTATTAATGTATTATAGGAGAAAGCTGCATCTATATGCTCTTAATATAGACGGCGGTGACACTGGAGGATATACTGCGGTGATACTGGAGGATAGACAGCGGTGATACTGGAGGATATACTGCGGTGATACTGGAGGATAGACAGCGGTGATACTGGAGGATAGACAGCGGTGATACTGGAGGATAGACAGCGGTGATACTGGAGGATAGACAGCGGTGACACTGGAGGATAGACAGCGGTGATACTGGAGGATAGACAGCGGTGATACTGGAGGATAGACAGCGGTGACACTGGAGGATAGACAGCGGTGACACTGGAGGATAGACAGCGGTGATACTGGAGGATAGACAGCGGTGACACTGGAGGATATACTGCGGTGATACTGGAGGATAGACAGCGGTGATACTGGAGGATAGACAGCGGTGATACTGGAGGATAGACAGCCGTGATACTGGAGAATAGACAGCCGTGACACTGGCGTATAGACAGCGGTGACACTGGAGGATAGACAGCGGTGATACTGGAGGATAGACAGCGGTGATACTGGAGGATAGACAGCGGTGATACTGGAGGATAGACAGCCGTGATACTGGAGAATAGACAGCCGTGACACTGGAGAATAGACAGCCGTGACACTGGCGTATAGACAGCGGTGACACTGGAGGATAGACAGCGGTGATACTGGAGGATAGACAGCGGTGATACTGGAAGATAGACAGCGGTGACACTGGAGGATAGACAGCGGTGATACTGGAAGATAGACAGCGGTGACGTTGGAGGATAGACAGCCGTGACACTGGAGGATAGACAGCCGTGACACTGGAGGATGGACAGCCGTGACACTGGAGGATAGACAGCCGTGACACTGGAGGATAGACAGCGGTGATACTGGAGGATAGACATTGGTGACGTTGGAGGATAGACAGCCGTGACACTGGAGTATAGACAGCCGTGACACTGGAGTATAGACAGCCGTGACACTGGAGGATAGACAGCCGTGACACTGGAGGATAGACAGCCGTGACACTGGAGGATAGACAGCCGTGACACTGGAGGATAGACAGCGGTGATACTGGAGGATAGACATTGGTGACGTTGGAGGATAGACAGCCGTGATACTGGAGAATAGACAGCCGTGACACTGGAGTATAGACAGCCGTGACACTGGAGGATAGACAGCCGTGACACTGGAGTATAGACAGCCGTGACACTGGAGGATAGACAGAGGTGGTACTGGAGGATAGACAGCGGTGATACTGGAGGATAGACAGCGGTGATACTGGAGGATAGACAGCGGTGATACTGGAGGATAGACAGCGGTGATACTGGAGGATAGACAGCGGTGACACTGGAGGATAGACAGAGGTGGTACTGGAGGATAGACAGCGGTGACACTGGAGGATAGACAGCGGTGACACTGGAGGATAGACAGCGGTGACACTGGAGGATAGACAGCGGTGACAATAGAGGATAGACAGCGGTGACAATAGAGGATAGACAGCGGTGACACTGGAGGATAGACAGCGGTGACAATAGAGGATAGACAGCAGTTACAATAAAGGATAGACAGCGGTGACATTGGAGGATAGACAGTAGAGACCTTGGAGAATAGATAGCAGAGACACTGGAGGATAGATAGTAAACATATATAGACAGTAGAGATACTGGAGGATAGACAATAGACATACTAGAGGATAGACAGTAGAGATACTGGGAGATAGACATTAGAAATAGTGGAGGATAGATAGTAGAGATCCAAGAGGATAGCCACACAGTATAGACATTAGGGTGGGTAGAGGATAGGATATATGTGATAGACAGACAGTAGAGACCCTAGAAGGACACAGGATCAGACAGTCTCTGCTTTTCCTAGAGTTTCCCCTTAGTTTTTGGTTCTTTCCATTTGGTTTGTCTTCTATCCTGTGCTGTGTGTGGCGCTCCCTTATATTGAATATATAACAATCTGTAATAGTATCCCTTATGTGAGAACATAGTTTCTATATTACATGTCACATCCATAGACTAGGCCGGATATATGGGTACAGATTTTTTGGCGTTGATTATTTCCCCCGGGTCCGGGGTGTTCCTCCTCTCAGTCATGTATATAATGTAATGTGTTGAATTTATATTTGCAGCTGATAAATTATGGCGCGTGGTTGGTTCTGATCTCCACATGTGATGTCAGGGTAAAGTGATAATTGAATTAGGGGGATGTAGTAATGGAAACACTGACCTGCTCTATATTTCTTTTAATTGCAGCATTAGACTTTTATGTGTTGTAATTATGAATCATTACCACTAGATGGCAGCAGAGCTCTTATGTACACAGCTAGGCTAATACAAGAAATACAAATAGAAAAGACAATACAGACAGCGCAGTGTAAAGAGGGAATCTATGTATTCAGTCTATGTGTAGTATATACCTGATAATCTATATGTATACTTTCAATAAATGCCAACCGACAGTGCCCAGCCTAACATTCATGTGTTCTCTATGGGGAGGGGTGAGAAGAGCGCTACATAAGTGCTAAAATATATACAGCAACTTACCTGCTCTTCTTGTATATAGGAGCAGTATTATAGTAGTTATTTTCCTGTATATAGAAGCAGTATTATAGTAGTTATATTTTTGTATATAGGAGCAGTATTATAGTAGTTATATTCTTGTATATACAGTAGGGAGCAGTATTATAGTAGTTATATTCCTGTATATAGGAGCAGTATTATAGTAGTTATATTCTTGTACATAGGAGCAGTATTATAGTAGTTATATTCTTGTATATAGGAGCAGTATTATAGTAGTTATATTCTTGTGTATAGGAGCAGTATTATAGCAGTTATATTTCTGTATATAGGGGACAGTATTATAGTAGTTATATTCTTGTATATAGGAGCAGTATTATAGCAGTTATATTCTTGTATATAGGAGCAGTATTATAGCAGTTATATTCTTGTATATAGGAGCAGTATTATAGTAGTTATATTCCTGTATATAGGAGCAGTATTATAGCAGTTATATTCTTGTATATAGGAGCAGTATTATAGTAGTTATATTCCTGTATATAGGAGCAGTATTATAGTAGTTATATTCCTGTATATAGAAGCAGTATTATAGTAGTTATATTTTTGTATATAGGGAGCAGTATTATAGTAGTTATATTCTTGTATATACAGTAGGGAGCAGTATTATAGTAGTTATATTCCTGTATATAGGAGCAGTATTATAGTAGTTATATTCTTGTGTATAGGAGCAGTATTATAGCAGTTATATTCTTGTATATAGGAGCAGTATTATAGCAGTTATATTCTTGTATAGTATTAGCAGTATTATAATAGTTATTGTGGTAGTATATAGGTAGATATTATATTAGATATACTCTGGTATAGTTTGCTACATCTGTGTCTCCCTGTATAGTTTAGTATAGGAACTTCTGCTTTTCCTCATAGTTAATGAACATTGGCAATAGTATCATCATAATGTGGAGTTTCTCCTCCCGGCAGTCTGGGAATTACCACATGGAGACACATCCTCCACCGCACGACTGTATCCACTGACCGAGGACTTGGCCGCAGCTGTTCGCCATGTGACTGAACCATTCTGTCAGGGTTATTGATGTGTCTTTATTCCTCGCACTTCCTGAAGTCTGATCAGAATTAAAATGGCTGTTTCCATTTCCGAGACTCATTTGGCCGTCCTGTCTCCCTGTGCAGTATTTAGCAGGAACGCCTTCAGCTAGACCCGGTGCCCACCATACGGATTCCTCAGTGACAGCACATCTGCCAGTGTACACAGGCCGTCCATCACCCTATATAAGAAATCTCATTGTAAACCCCATATGTAAAAGCTTTAGCAGCCAACTCCTGTCCTCCTGTTTTCCTCACCTTTCGAATGGACCTGAAATCTATATTCCATGGGTTCTCTCTGTATGATATATGGAATCAATAAATTGATCATCAGACTAGCAGAGTGCTTTAAGGGATATTTCAAGTGGGGTTCTACTTTGGTACTCATACCCATCTGGAGAATGGGCATTAAAGGGGTACTCTGGTGAAAATGTTTTTCTTTCAAATTAACTGGTGTCAGAAAGTTATACAGATTTGTAATTTACTTCTATTTAAAAATCTCCAGTCTTCCAGTACTCATCAGCTGCTGTATGTCCTGCAGGAAGTGGTGTATTCTTTCCAGTCTGACACAGTGCTCTCTGCTGCCACCTCTGTCCATGTCAGGAACTGTCCAGAGCAGCAGCAAATCCCCATAGAAAACATCTCCTGCTCTGGACAGTTCCTGACATGGACAGAGGTGGCAGCAGAGAGCACTGTGTCAGACTGGAAAGAATACACCACTTCCTGCAGGACATACAGCAGCTGATGAGTACTGGAAGACTGGAGATTTTTAAATAGAAGTAAATTACAAACCTAAATAACTTTCTGACACCAGTTGATTTAAAAGAAAAGCATTTTCACCAGAGTACCCCTTAATGCCCATTCTCCAGATGGGTAGGACTGGAAAGAATACCTCACTTCCTGCAGAGCATACAGCAGATACACTGCTTGCTACAGGAAATACAGCAGACACACCGCTTGCTGCAGGACATACAGCAGCTGATAAGTACTGAAATACAGGAGAATTTTAATTTTAAGTAATTTACAAATTTAAGTAACTTTTTGATACCAGTTGATTCGAAAGAAATCATTTTTTGCCGGAGTCCCCCTTTAAATATATATCAGGAGGGTCAGTCATCTTGTACATATGTGAGTTGAATTTGTCATTGAAGTATTTTTAGATTGCAATGTAACTTTAGAAAAGTTTACTTGCAGCTTTTGATGCACGTGACATCCCTGACGCTGCTACATTTGACAAAGTTAACTCTTTCTCATCTGACTGATTAAAGATGTTGTACAAAACCGAAGATAGTCCATCAATATCAGATCCAAGTCTTGGCAATCGAACATTTAGAGAACCATGCCCTCTTCACTGTTTACCATGTACAGCGCCATACTCTCAGTAGTGGTTGGACTTGGTACTACAGATGAGCTGCAATACCTAGCTCAGCCACTACTAAGTGTATGGTGCTGTGCTGCTTATCTATGAAGTCTGCCCACAGAAGAATCCCTACAAGCTTTAAAGTTAATCTCCTTTAACCCTGACAAACTCAGCTCATCTACATCACACCCATTCGGCTCCGCTGAATCCATATTTAGGATTGTAAGCAGCCACGTCAATTTGGCAAGAAACCATCCAAGGCAGAGGGAGCCAAACCAGAAGGAGTGTGGGATCCGGGACAAGTATAATGCTGACATAACATAAACTGATTTCATTCACTAGATAAATATCAGTTTCAGCCCTCAATGATATTCTGCAGTAATTGTGCGATGGCCGTTGGGTTGGACGGAGGTCTCCCTGGCAGAGGTACAAACCTAATATAACCGGCTCTCCGCAGCCGCTGCCAAGCTCAGCCCTGCTTACTGGAGCCTGAAATGTCATTAAACGTAGCGGCAGTCAAGTGGGCACAGGCGGCCGCTCTGCCACGTTAACAATATTAAGGCTGTAATTACAGGCAGTGAACCGCAGATGCTGCAGCGCGGCTTAGCCCCGGATTTCAGTGCTCCAAAAGCGACTTTGTGAATTAGCCGAAAAGTTCAAAGGGTCAACGTGGTGCCATGTTTAATTACCCGCTTTTTTCCGTTCGCTTTGCAGAAGTTACTACTTTTAGACTCTCTCTATTATCTTGGATGTGTTGCCATAATTGTAGGGATTGTATGGGGTTAAAAAAGGATAAGGCTTTGTTCTCCCCCTTAAAAATAGCACCACCCGTGTCTATAGGCCATGTCTGGTATTGCACCCAGCCATGTTGGTTCCTGGTTATCCAGGATTAGAAAAAGATAGCTGCTTTCTTCCAAAAAACAGCGCCACACCTGTGTTTAGGTTGTGTGTGGTATTGCAACTTGGCTTCATTCACTTCAATGGAACTGAGCTGCAATACCGCACGCAACCTGAGGACAGGGGTGGTGCTGTCTCTGATAGTAGCTAGTATATATTTTTTCTAATCGTGGATAACACCTTTAAATGGATTCTGTCACCATGGTCCTTATAGGATAAGTGTTTGCAGGGGGGTCTGACTGCTGAGATCTATAGTATCTTGAGAGTGGGACTTTTGATGTTCCCATATGTATAGAGGGGCTATGTGCATACTGAGTGGCTGCGCCATTCTTTGTCTGTGAGTACTGAAGATGGACAAGTCAATGAATGGAGCCACTCTTAAATCTGCGGAATTCCATTTTTGGTGTATAGGGGATAAGTGTCTATGGTGACTCCCCATCTCATTCCTGGTTCCCATGGATCCCTAGCTCCTTCCTTGTCCCCAGCATGGCTCTCCTCTCATTCCTGGTCCCCAGCATGGCTCTCCTCTCATCCCAGGTCCCCAGCATGGCTCTCCTCTCATCCCAGGTCCCCAGCATGGCTCTCCTCTCATCCCAGGTCCCCAGCATGGCTCTCCTCTCATTCCTAATCCCCAGCATGGCTCTCCTCTCATTCCTGGTCCCCAGCATGGCTCTCCTCTCATTCCTGGTCCCCAGCATGGCTCTCCTCTCATTCCTTGTCTCCTATCTATCTATCTATCTATCTATCTATCTATCTATCTATCTATCTATCTCCTATCTATCTATCTATCTATCTATCTCCTATCTATCTATCTATCTATCTATCTATCTATCTATCCATCTCCTATCCATCTATCTCCTATCTCTCTCTATCTATCTCCTATCTATCTATCTATCTATCTCCTATCTATCTATCTATCTATCTCCTATCTATCTATCTATCTCCTATCTATCTATCTATCTCCTATCTATCTATCTATCTATCTATCTATCTATCTATCTATCTATCTCCTATCTATCTATCTATCTATCTATCTATCTATCTATCTATCTATTATCTATCTATCTATCTATCTATCTATCTATCTCCTATCTATCTATCTATCTATTGTACATATATCTGTATATAATGTACAGTGTAGCTGCTGCTCTAGGTTTAGCTTCTTGCTGACATCACTTCTAGTTAGGATGATGTTCTGCAGAATCAGGCGGTGTGAGCGCCACATGTTACCTGGGATTTACGGCACGTCTTTGGTTTCTTTCACCAGGGCCAGCTAACTATATAACCCACCTGATTAGGCCGGCGGTGCTAACGTGTGGCGCTGCCCTGTCCCTGGCATGTGCTGGCTCTAATATTTCATGCGGTGGGGCTATAAGCAGCGGGTTTGTTCAGGTGGAATGTTCTGTCTGTCCATCACGGTGTGGAACGTCTGGGATCTGTCACTTGTGATGTGTCTATTTAGGGCCAACATCCGTCCCTGCCTGATTGATAACCTGATACTAATCACACATACAGGAAAGGCTAGGGCCCATGAATACACACTGTCACCAGCACACGATGGGTTACCTGTAATCACTCACTGAGATTCTTGCATAATCCCATGGATTTCAATAGTAAAAGTGTGTGATACTTTATTTCTCCTGTGATGGCGCTGCAGGGAAATTAAGCAGAAAGGAATTAGCGTTCTGTGAATAAGTCTATAGCTCCTCTATAGTCTAAGGAGAACATCTATAAAGAGTGTCTCTTACTCTGGAGGACCCAGCATGTCCATGTAATGTATAGACAACCAGTGTATTTCAGTGACAGATGTGTAATACATCAATTTACCTGTGGGGGTGCTGCAGAAAAACTATACTCTGTCTATTGGATTCCCGTACAGATTGCAGCTGATCTCAGCACTGCAAGCTCTGATAAGCTTATCTTCAGAGGACTGTGTAAAGAAAACAGCCCCTTTAAGGATGGAAGTCCCCTTTAAATCAAAATATAAGAAAAATGTAATTTCTTTTTTAGATTACAGGTACACATTTAAAGTGAATGACAGGTACAGTTACTTTGTTGTTGGTATAGATAGGGGGACATTTGCCTGGACTTTGCATGTTTATCGCCGTCCTCTTAGTGATATCACAGGCCGGGGGGCTTCTGGTTTGCATCAGGAGGACTTTCATCTTCTGGATCTTACTGATCACAGCTCCTGGTGGTAAATAGGGAACAAAGACACCAGTGATTATTGTACATTTGTGCTGCTCTCCGCAGAATTAGTCAGGCATTTACATGAGCCGCGCGGCCTTACTGCTCCCCAGCGCCCGGCTTTGAAGTCTTTGCTCTGTTACTGTCTAATATTTTATATGGAGAAGGGACATCACCGCCAGATAGCGACATGTGACTGCGAGACTGGAGATTAAAGCTCAGGAGTCTACTTTATTATTCTTCAAGTACAAGAGGATTATCTACCTATCTATCTATCTATCTATCTATCTATCTATCTATCTATCTATCTATTATCTATCTATCTATCTTCTATCTCCTATCTATCTATCTATCTATCTATCTATCTATCTATCTATCTATCTATCTATCTATCTATCTCCTATCTATCTATCTATCTATCTATCTATCTATCTCCTATCTATCTCTATCTATCTATCTATTTATTATCTATCTATCTATCTATCTATCTATCTATCTATCTATCTTCTATCTATCTATCTATCTATCTATCTATCTATCTCCTATCTATCTATCTATCTCCTATCTATCTATCTCCTATCTATCTATCTATCTATCTATCTTCTATCTATCTATCTATCTATCTATCTATCTATCTATCTATCTATCTCCTATCTATCTATCTTCTTTCTATCTATCTATCTATCTATCTATCTCCTATCTATCTATCTATCTATCTCCTATCTATCTATCTCCTATCTATCAATCTATCTATCTATCTATCTATCTATCTATCTATCTATCTCCTATCTATCTATCTCCTATCTATCTATCTATCTATCTATCTATCTATCTATCTATCTATCTATCTATCTATCTATGTGTGGCTCTATGTGATATCACAGGCTGGTTCTGGGCTATTGATTATGTATTTCTTACTACATGAGGGAGCAGAAGCATCTTGGTCGGATTGGATTCCTCACAGACGGAGTTGATATCAGAGGAAAATTTTAGGAAGCTAAAATAGATCAAGTACTTAGAGAGCTTAAGTGATTTGGAGACGTTGTGGTGGCGTTGGCGGCTGAGAGTCCCTGATTGCCGTGTGCTATATATTCTGAGCCTCTTGTGTTGGGTAAACAGGCGGAGGGCAGGATTCCCGCAGGCTTATTGGCTTAGGCCACTATCTGATATGTGGCACCGCTTCTCTTCAGTCATCACAGCAGGATGGAGCTGCAGCCGCATTACTGGGAGACTGGAAGCCCAGAGTCTCACTATATCCTGCACATAGACAGAGCATTGTGCTTCCCCTTAAAATAAAATGTAAAAAAGTCGTTGAGTCGTCGTTTTCTACCATATTGTTTTGTCGGGGTGCTACGTGTCAATATTGAAAACCGTTACAAAGAGCGTCTCTCCCTCTGGAGGACCTGTCCTGTCCTCCTGTTCATTGAGACAAAAGGACATGGTGTAATACTTGACTTCACCTGTGGTGGCGCTGTAGATAAACTGAACACTACATAGGTTCCAAAAAGATCACAGATGATCGCTGGGAGTCAATAGAGGGTTTTTCTTCCTTAGACCAAGAAATACAATGATATAAAATGTAGACCCCAACTGCCATACTGGTTGTCACGCTGCCATCAAAGAGAAAATTCTTCAGGAAGGTTTGTAGTTCAAGAGTTTAGGAGAGCTGGGTTACAACTCCTGTGGCTGACCAATCCACTGCCTTCCGTGTTGTCATCCAGCTTTCCTAGACTCCTAAATGACATCTGAGTCATATTAAAGGGGTTGTCCGGCGAAAATCTTTTTCTTTCAAATCAACTGCTGTGAGAAAGTTATATAGATTGGTAATTTACTTCTATTAAAAAATCTCAAGTCTTCCCATACTTATCAGCCGCTGTATGTCCTGCAGGAAATGCTTTATTTTCAGTCTGACACAGTGCTCTCTGCTGACATCTCTGGCTGAGACAGGAACTCAGTCTCGGTTTTCTATAAATCCCCATGGAAAACCTCTCCTGCTCTGGACAGTTCCTGTCAGCAAGGCACTGGGTCAGAATGAAAATAAAACATTTCCTGCAGGACATACAGCAGCTGATAAGTATGGGAAGACTGATGATTTGATAAAGATTTTCACCGGACAACCCCTTTAATATGACTCAGATGTCATTTAGGAGTCTAGGAAAGCTGGATGACAACACGGAAGGCAGTGGATTGGTCAGCCACAGGAGTCGTAACCCAGCTCTCCTAAACTCTTGAACTACAAACCTGCCTGAAGAATTTGCTCTTTGATGGCAGCGTGACAACCAGTATGGATCCCATAGCAGTTCCTATAAGGGTTGTCACCCACCCAACATCTGCAGGATGACTCTAACTAGGGTTGAAATCATAGACTGAGCAGACTTGATATAACCATGGAGGAGTGATTGACAGCTTGTACACAAGACAACTGATAAATGATGATCCCCGCAGATACATGATAATTGACAGATGATAACCGGCCACTATTTTCCCACATTAACAGATCCTAATTGTTTCAGAAGCTAAATCCTGCATGTAAAGGTGTCGGGTTTGGGGGTCGGTGTCAGTGCACCCCTCCCTCCCCTCCCCGCAGCCACCTGTGCGCTAAACAGCTGCTCTAATCCACAAGGAAATTGAGATCCAGTGTTTTGTAGCTGAGAGATCCCAAGTGTCAGCGTTTACATTATACATTAAAGGACAGGATAATGCCGATTCCATTGATATCGCGAGTTGGATTTATTGGGGATATGAGCGTTAAAATGTAAAGTCCGGTAGATTAGCCGAATGCTGAAAAGAGCGTATCAGATAAAATATTACTGATCCACAGTGCTGAACGTGACAAGCATGACCACAAGAACAGAAGCTACAAAGAAAGTCATTAGAATGCGGAAAAATGCTATAAGTGTTCATAAGCTTTAACTCCTTAGCTGCCAAGTATCACAGGGAAAAGTTTTTTTTTAACTTGACTCACAATATTATACACCATACTATTGTCATTATGCTGCTATAATACTGCCCCTATGTACAAGAATATAACTACTATAATACTGCTCCTATATACAAGAATATAACTACTATAATACTGCTCCTATATACAAGAATATAACTACTATAATACTGCTCCTATATACAGGAATATAACTACTATAATACTGCTCCTATATACAGGAATATAACTACTATAATACTGCTCCTATATACAGGGATTTAACTACTATAATACTGCTCCTATATACAGGAATATAACTACTATAATACTGCTCCTATATACAAGGATATAACTACTATAATACTGCTTCTATATATAAGAATATAACTACTATAATACTGCTTCTATATACAAGAATATAACTACTATAATACTGCTCCTATATACAGGAATATAACTACTATAATACTGCCCCCTATATACAGGAATATAACTACTATAATACTGCTCCTATATACAAGAATATAACCACTATAATACTGCTCCTATATACAGGAATATAACTACTATAATACTGCTCCTATATACAGGAATATAACTACTATAATACTGCTCCTATATACAGGGATTTAACTACTATAATACTGCTCCTATATACAGGAATATAACTACTATAATACTGCTCCTATATACAAGGATATAACTACTATAATACTGCTTCTATATATAAGAATATAACTACTATAATACTGCTTCTATATACAAGAATATAACTACTATAATACTGCTCCTATATACAGGAATATAACTACTATAATACTGCCCCCTATATACAGGAATATAACTACTATAATACTGCCGCCTATATAGAAGAATATAACTACTATAATACTGCTCCTATATACAAGAATATAACCACTATAATACTGCTCCTATATACAGGAATATAACTACTATAATACTGCTCCTATATAAAGGAATATAACTACTATAATACTGCTCCTATATACAGGAATATAACTACTATAATACTGTTCCTATATACAAGAATATAACTACTATAATACTGCCTCCTATATACAGGGATATAACTACTATAATACTGCTCCTATATACAGGAATATAACTACTATAATACTGCTCCTATATACAGAAATATAACTACTATAATACTGCTCCTATATACAAGAATATAACTACTATAATACTGCTCCTATATACAGGAATATAACTACTATAATACTGCTCCTATATACAAGAATATAACTACTATAATACTGCTCCTATATACAGGAATATAACTACTATAATACTGCCCCCTATATACAGGAATATAACTACTATAATACTGCCGCCTATATAGAAGAATATAACTACTATAATACTGCTCCTATATACAGGAATATAACTACTATAATACTGCTTCTATATACAAGAATATAACTACTATAATACTGCTCCTATATACAGGAATATAACTACTATAATACTGCTCCTATATACAAGAATATAACTACTATAATACTGCCGCCTATATAGAAGAATATAACTACTATAATACTGCTCCTATATACAAGAATATAACTACTATAATACTGCCGCCTATATAGAAGAATATAACTACTATAATACTGCTCCCTATATAGAAGAATATAACTAATATAATGGGCAATAATGGAGACAAAAAGTAGCGAGCACTCACCGGCAACTTGCGTATTCACAGCTGGTTTATTGCATTGGCATCTTCATAGTGCAGGGAGGCGGGTGGCTAGAGCGGACACGTCCTTACAAGTAAACTACAATTGTTTCACGCCTCTAGCCCGCTTCTTCCGGTTTAGTCCTGTATGGCATCATTATTTTTCTGTATTCTGTATAGTGGTATTAGTTATATGTACAATAAGGCAGATTTATTTATGAATGCCGGATAGTGTCATTAGTGATGTGTAAAATACGTCAGCATTATTTATGTATGCTGTATGGTAGCAGTACCTTTTTGTACAATATAGCAGATTTATGTATGCTGTATGGTAGCAGTACCATATTGTACAATATAGCAGTATTATGTATGTTGGCATTACTTATGTCATGGCAGTTTTCATGTATTCTGTATAGTGGCTTCAGCTATGTGTACAGAAAGGCAACATTATTTACCTACCCTGTATGGTGGCATCAGTTATGTGTACAGTATGGCAACATTATTTTCCTATACTGTATGCTGGTATTACTTTTGTGATGGCATTATTTATGTATACTGTATAGTGGCATTAGCTATGTGTACAGTGTGGCAGCATTGTTTACTTATACTGTATGGTGGCAGTAATTATGTGTACAGTATGGCAACATTATTTACTTATGCTGTATGAAGGCATCAGTTATGTGTATAGTATGGCAACATGATTTACCTATGCTGTATGATGGCATCAGTTATGTGTATAGTGTGGCAACATGATTTACCTGTTCTGTTTGGTGGCATTAGTTATGTATACAGTATGGCATTATTATTTACCTATGCTGTACCATGGCATCAGTTATGTGTACAGTATGGCAGCATTATTTACCTGTGCTCTATGATGGCATCAGTTATGTGTATAGTATGGCAGCATTATTTACCTGTTTTGTTTGGTGGCATTAGTTATGTGTACAGTATGACATTATTATTACCTATGCTGTACCATGGCGTCAGCTATGTGTACAGTATGGCAGCATTATTTACCTGTGCTATATATTGGCATTAGTTATGTGTACAGCATGGCAGCAATATTTATCTATGCTGTATGATGGTATCAGTTATGTGTACCGTATGCCAGCATTATTTACCTGTGCTATATGGTGGGATTAGTTATATGTACAGTATGGCAGCATTATTTATCTATCCTGTATGATGGTATCAGTTATGTGTACCATATGGCAGCATTATTTACCTGTGCTATATGGTGGCATTAGTTATACATACAGTATGGCAGCATTATTTATCTATGCTGAATGAAAGCATTAGTTATGTGTACAGTATGGCAGCCTTATTTACCTTTACTGTATGATGGCATTAATTATGTTTACAGTATGGAATCATTACTTATGTATGTTTTATGGTATCGCTAGTTATGTGTACAGTGTATCATTATTTATACATCTTTTATGGTGGTATTAGTTATGTCTACAGTATGGGAGCATTATTTACCTATGCTGTATGGTGACATTTGTTATGTGTACAGTATGGCAGCATTTTTTATTTATATTTTATGGTATTATTAGTCATATGAGCAGTTTGACAGCATTACCTATGTATACCATATCATAGATTATTTATTTGCTTGAACTCAATCCCAGGTTTATTTTTACCCCTCCTCACCCCACATGACAGAATCCACGTCTCCAACATGTCTCAAAAATGTCGGAATCCGCTTTTAATATTGATGATTTTTCACAATTTTTATGTTTTTTTTGCCATTATCCATAGAAATAATGAGCAGGGGTTATGACTATGCGCGTGCAATGCCTATTCCCATATACTAGAACTGAACCCATAACATTATAAACAGTTCATAAACAAAAATCTATAATTCTATAAATATTTTTTATTTGGTTTTATGCAAAAGTGATAATTCCCCTTAAAGGCGTACAAGCCCTGATTTATAGAAACCAATCCAACTTTATTTTTTTCCAGGTTACATAACATCTGCTTTTAGGTTACGGTCATATTTATTGGTATTAATGGTATTTTACACGATTCACCTGTAGTACACAGAATCTGCCACTAGAGGGAGCTGCTGTGCTGTGAGTGCAGTTCCAGTGCAAAACAATAAAAAGAAAAAAAAAAAAGAAATATATATATATATATATATATATATATATATATATATATATATATATAGATAGATATAATCTTTTTCTTGTGCGAGAATTACAGATGTAGTCCAACCTGTTATATAACCTCTTAGATTTCTATGGTTGTTCTTTGCAAAATACAAGCAGAAATATTATTCCCTCCAGTGCGATAAATAGATTTCTTCTGTAAGAGCGATTGCCAGACGAGATTACCGGGATCGGGAGATATTCTGATTTATATCGGGAATTAGGTTCATTTGTGAAGGGGAACTGAATACATATGTTGAAATTACCACAAGGTGTGGCAAGGGGTTCCCTGTGTTACCCAGTATAGCAGAAGATTCTCATGGATAAGCGGTGATATAGACGTAGAATATTTGGTTTAAATTGTTAAAATGTCTTGTAATTTTTCGCATTACTTATTTTTCATATTGAAGATCTAACTGGCCCACTAGCCCCATAGGTATACTATATAGCTGCATTAGCCGTGGGGTGGCACATGGCAATATAGTTGGCCTTGGGGTATTGTGGCTGATATGACAATAGTGTGGATAGCATGGAGGCATTGGGGTATTGTGTCTGATATGATGGTAAAGTGGCTAGCATGGGGTCATTGGGGCTGGCATGAAGGCATTATATCTGGCATTGGAGAATTGTGGTTGGCACGGGGGTAATTTGATTGGTGTGGGAGTATTGTGACTGGCATGCGGTAATATTACCAGTATGGGGGTATTGGGTTATCATAGTGGCATTGTGGATAGCATACGGTAATAGGGTGGGCATGTCAGTATTGTGGCTGGCATGGGGTAATATTACCATTATGGGTGTATTGGGTTGTCATAGGGGCATTGTGGATAGCAAAGGGTAATAGAGCGGGCATGTCAGTACTGTGGCTGGCATGGGGTAATACGGCTGATATAGGTGTATTGTGGCAGGTATGGGAGGATTGGGTTGTCATGGAGTAATATGGCTGGCATGAGGGTACTATGGCTATTATAAGGGCATTAAAGGGGGGGGGGGCACAAAGAGACATGTACCTCTTATAGGAATCACCATTTTATGCATCATAGTGGTCTCTCTTGGGGGGGAATACAGAATCCGGCTGGGGTAACACCTTATTTAGGCTTATCTGCGCCTTTAAGAATAAAGAACAGCAAATAACAAACCGATACACTGGGGAACATTGGGGAATTATAATAAGTAAAATGTGGCAGAATTCTGCTCAAATTGTGCCAAAACCTGGAGCACACGCGGCACGCCAAATTTATGATGTGTTTCAGACACTTTATACTCTTTACTAGACAGTTCTGAAAGGGGGCAAAGCCAAGAGAGCTGTAAAACGGGTCAGATATACGAATGGCGTGCGCCAAAATCTGGCACATGTTATTGGTGTAAAGTAAGCCAGCCAAGAGGCGTGTCCAGCAGTGTGCGCCAACTCTACCGTATCAAGTGGGATAGAATTGGCGCAGATTCTGTCTCCTCTAGCCTCATCCTGTCTAACTATACCTCAGTAATAATAAATCTCCACCATTGTTGTCAATGAGCCCAAATGGACCAGAAACTCCAGCACCCTTGGCAGGAAGAGAAAAGCGGTCGGGTAAGCTTCTTGCAGTGTATTCTAATGGGCCTGGAGAGATGCCATTAGTTTTCATTGGAAATTATAAACCCAGAGGATGCACAACACGTATAGCATCTCACAATATTACAGCCTCATTCTTATATAGTTATTGCATTGCTATAGTTTAACATGCACATCATGTTACAGATGCAGCCGAGTTAGGGTCCTTTTACACCGATCAATCTTCAGTGGTCTGTGGGTACAAATGAGCGTCGATCAGCAAGCGCCATTACATGGCACAACTAATCCGACAGCCAGGACGCACACAGTGCAGGGAGTCATTCCTCTCAGCCGCACATCTCCTGTTTACACTGTCATTTGGTACATTGCTTGATGTAATGATATATACACTAACAAGAATTAAAGAGATATATAAGTACTATAATACTGCTCCCTATATACAAGAATATAACTACTATAATACTGCCCCTATATACAGGGATATAACTACTATAATACTGCTCCTATATACAGGGATATAACTACTATAATACTGCCCCTATATACAGGGATATAACTACTATAATACTGCTCCTATATACAGGAATATAACTACTATAATACTGCTCCTATATACAGGAATATAACTACTATAATACTGCCCCCTATATACAGGAATATAACTACTATAATACTGCTCCTATATACAGGGATATAGCTACTATAATACTGCCCCTATATACAAGAATATAACTACTATAATACTGCTCCTATATACAGGAATATAACTACTATAATACTGCCCCTATATACAGGAATATAACTACTATAATACTGCTCCTATATACAGGAATATAACTATAATACTTCTCCTATATACAGGAATATAACTACTATAATACTGCTCCTATATACAGGAATATAACTACTATAATACTGCCTCTATATACAGGAATATAACTACTATAATACTGCTCCTATATACAAGAATATAACTACTATAATACTGCTCCTATATACAAGAATATAACTACTATAATACTGCTCCTATATACAGGAATATAACTACTATAATACTGCTCCTATATACAGGAATATAACTTCTATAATACTGCTCCTATATACAGGAATATAACTACTATAATACTGCTCCTATATACAGGAATATACTACTATAATGTGAAATGGAGAGAAGAGTGCAGCTGCACCTCACACCTATGGCTGATACTAAAGCCGCTAAGCTACTTTAAAAACAAACACCAGGAATTTGGTATACAATACCCCGTTCCCTATATACAGGAATATAACTACTATAATACTGCCCCCTATATACAGGAATATAACTACTATAATACTGCCCCTATATACAGGGATATACTACTATAATACTGCTCCTATATACAGGAATATAACTACTATAATACTGCCCCTATATACAAGAATATAACTACTATAATACTGCCTCCTATCTGTGAGGACGTGTGTTTGTAGCTCTCCTGCATTGCTCTGATGCCTGGAGAAAGCCCAGGGCGGGGCCACCCTGGGTGGGGAAGCTCCCCAAGCGAGGCCCAGGCTCCAAGGCCTACACTGGGAGACAACTCCCAGCATTCTAAGGTGGATGAAAATCCCAAAGTTACCAGTAATGAAGAGAAAGTAAGCGGCACAAGTAAAAGTAAAGATATGAAGATGGAAGTAAGCGAGAAAGCTAAAGAAACAGCAGCAGCAGCAGCAAGCTCAAAGCCAAGTCAGCAAAGTGAGCGCATGGTGAGACAAACAGGAGAAGCAGCAGGTGCACAGCCCCCCACTCCTGCACCCAGACAGAAGAGGACATCTCTGGAGAGACAGACCCTGCAGGAGAACATCAGGCAGCAGGTGATGGTCTCCAGGATGGTGGGTCAGGGCAAGACCAGATCTGCAGCAAAGCAGGAACCAGGTGACTGCAAACAGCCTGAGAGACCACAGAGGCCGACACCTGAGGAGAAGGAGCCAGAGAGACCAGCAGAGAAGGAGCCAGAGAGAGCACCTGAGCTGCAGATGGCCGAGGAGATCCCAGGTCTGGTAAGGAGGATGGGGGAGCTAAAACACCATAAGCAAATGCTGCAAGTACAGATTGACTGTATATATAATCTAAAAACTGTACACCCTGAGAGTAACACTCTGTATGATAACAAACTGCACTCACTAAGTATTGAGCTGGCTGAGGTGGTGAGGGAGATGGACTGTGTCCTGGAGAGAATGGGGCCTCTGGCTGAGACTTACCACAACCAGGAACGCTTTGCAAAACAAGCACGAACTGCAACATCCCAGTCCAGACCCTCAGACGCTGCGTCTATGTCCCAGCGAGGGCCACGTGTCATCCTGCAGGCCCCAAGTTTTGTGTTCCAGGAGGGCAAGAAACACCAGCAGGGACCACAGCAGCCAAAAACATCTCTGGCCGTCCCTGAGCAACAACCTATCCCTCAGAGTGCACATGCACAACAAGTCCCAGCCAACACTGCACGGCAGCAGGACTGTGTAGAGTCATCGGTGTGTGAGACTGAGGATAGTAATGTTGATCGTTCTGTGTCTGACCCTCAGGCAGCAGCACATGGACTACAAGTCCCAGGAGTAACAGCAAAGGCACTACAAGTCCCAGACTACATTGCACAGGGGCAGGATAATGGAGCGTCATCTGTGTGTCAGACGGTGGACAGTGATGGAGGTCAAGGTTCACCTTACCCTCAAACAGCAGCACATGGACTACAAGTCCCAGGAATAACAGCATTGGCACCACAAGTCCCAGCCAACAGTGGACAGTCATCTGGGTGTCAGACTGTGGACAGTAGTGGTGGTCATGGTGTACCTGAGGGGTCAGGGGTTGGAGGGGATTCGCAGTCTGTGTGGGAGATGGAACCATCTGATGATGCCATGGTAGATGGGGTGGTGGCGATAGAAAATAATGTTGCATGTGATTTCCCCCCATTACCCCCACAGGTTGAGGCTGCCCCTTCTAGTACAGATGCTCACCCTAAACCCCCTGAGAGTGCCCCCCGTCAGGAACCTCCCAGAAACGCCTGGAGTCGGGGTGCTCCATCATTCACCCCCAGTGCCCATTATACCGGCCAGGCGTTTAAGAGGAGGAACGTGGTGAGGTTCAAGCATAAGGGCAACAAGGAAGACCTCCCTGCCAGGAGACTGGTGATCCGGGAGCTCCTGTGCCACCAGATGGGGTTTACACCAGCCGACATCCTGGCAGTAATAAACCTTCCAGACAGACAGGGCTATGACGTTAGCTTTAAGCTCATGTCCAGTCTGGATCGGTTTTGGGCGCAGTTTCCAAGGTTTAGGGACACAGAGAGCTGGAATCAGTTCATCCTCATTCCCATTTCTAAGCCTGATACAGCCACGGTAAATATCATCTTCTGGAATGAGTCTGTTCCCCCCCAGGATATAGTGGTATGGCTCAGGCGACACTGTGACCTCATGTCTGACCTCACCAAAGCCCGTGATGATGATGGTATCTGGACTGGAGGGTGGCGGGCACTGGTGAAACTACGGCAGCACAATAACATCACGCTGCATCTCCCCAATTCCTTCTTCATTGGGAGAGAGAAGGGGGTCTGTTTCTACCCCGGTCAGCCCAGGAAATGCTTCAAGTGCGGTAAACTGGGTCATGTGGCGAGTGTGTGCACGGTGCTGAGGTGCAACCTGTGTGGGGAGGTCGGCCATGTCAGTTCCATCTGTAAGAACATCCGCTGTAACCTATGTGGTAGGATTGGCCACCCGCACAGGGAATGCCCAGATGCCTGGCACAATATATGTGGAGACCTCCCTGACCAGGACTTGCTGGCGGCGGCAGATGTCTTAGAGGAGGAGGCTCTAATATCAGGGACAGTACTGACCAGACAGGAGGTCCAGCGGGGGTCAGATAATGTAACACCAGGTCCATCATCAGAGGGGGTGCAAGCACACACACAGGGGGTACAGAGACGCACAGAGGGGGTACAAGCACCCATAGAGGCCACCTCAGACCAACAGCAGTCACAGACAGTCTCCTCTAAGTCACCATCTGTTTTTGAGGAAATTAAGAGCAATAAGAGGAAGAAAAAAGACCCGTCCTCCCGCAAACCTGAGGAGAGTCCCAGTGCAGGCCAGAGGGCCAAGAAACCAGTCACTAGCGGTGATGGAATCATGGTCTTATCCAATAGATATGATGTCCTCTCAGAATCAGATGGTGACTATGAGAAAGAGCTAGGAAGGATAGATAAAGAGTGTGAAGAGGACACAGGGCTCCCCCGCACAAAAAAGAAAACACCTACTGTAGAGACTCCGACACAGTCAGATATGGAGACTGGAGGTAGAGACAGCGACTCTGACATGTGATGATGGCAGTCACTTATATGGTATTCCTCTATTGTCTTCTTATGGCTGGGTTCTCATTAAACATCATCTCCAGTAATGCCAACAGTATAAAAGTAAGAAGGACGAGACATGCAGTATACTACCATCTGAGACACCTTAATGCTGATGTCATCTTCTTGCAAGAGACACGTCTAACGTCATCTGGACTGTTGTCTGAGGCCCAGAGAGATTGGACATCTGGTCCGTCCTTTTGGTCTCTGGCTGTAGAACCTTATGCTGGAGTAGCCATATTGTTTAACACCACTGACGTGACCGTACATAGGATGACAGAGGTTGTTATGGGGAGATGTCTGGTCCTTGAGGTCACTGTCCACGGCAGACGACTGAGGTTTATTAACATCTATGGCCCACAGACAGTGACTGAAAGGATCCATGTCCTTAATGAGGTGAAGCCATACCTATTCACTTCTATTCCTGTAGTATTAGCTGGAGACTTTAACGTTGCCCGGTCATCAGGTGACAGGTCCTCCGGCAGAGCTGTGGTCAGGGACTCTGCAGTCCTTAATAACATGATTTTGCAGGCTGGTCTGAGTGACGTCTTTGCACAGGGTGGAAGGAGGCCAAAATTCACATACTGCTGTGGTGACAGGAGGAGTAGAATAGATCTGGCGTTTGTGAATCCTACAGAAACTGTAAGCGGGATAAGTGAGAAAGCCGTCCCATACTCCGACCACCTGGCCTTGTGTTTCTGTCTGGGAGTTGCTAAACGCCCAGATCTTGGTAGGGGGTTATGGAAACTTAATTCCAGCCTCCTGGATGACGTTTATGTCCAGTGTTGTGTTCACTCCCTCTTTCAGAACCAGCTAGAGCGAGTGGACTTCTATGACAACATGGCTGACTGGTGGGAGGATGTCAAAGAGGAGATCCGCTCCCTCTTGAGGAAACTGTCTATTAAGAGAGGGAAGAATAAGTATAGCCAGTATCTAAGACTGCGTAAAGAATTGGAGTCACTCTATTCGGCGGGTGGGGATGACCAACAAAGGATTGACCGGCTGAAATCTGAGATGAGGCAGTATCAGTACAGTAGGTATAACTCCCTGGTGGTTGAACGGGATTATGGGTCCTTAGGGTCTCCTAGTCCCTTTGAGAATTGCCGGGAGCGGGTGACAAAGAAATTAATCTCGGGTCTCACTGACCCCCAGGGTGTTTTGCAGGAATCGCGGGAGGGTATCCTGGGGGTCGTGAGATCTTACTATACTGACTTGTTTCAGAGGAAGGTTTTGGATGAGGAAAAAGTGACCCAATTCTTGGAGGCAACTCCAGTGCCTGATACTAATAATTTGGACTTTTCTCCTTTGACAGCAGAATTATCGGTGGAGGAGGTTAAAGAGGCCATTGATAAGTTACATCTGAAGAAGGCACCAGGTCCAGATGGTATTACAGCAGAATTTTATAAGAAATTCAGAGACCTCTTGGCTCCAATCCTTGTGGATGTATATAGAAATTGTCTTGAAAATCACCTGATGCCTCCATCCATGAGGGTCTCATCGCTAATTCTGCTGTCTAAAGGTAAAGACCCTAGCGACATCAAGAACTGGAGGCCAATTGCCCTCTTGAATGTCGACAGGAAAATTCTGGCAAAAATTCTGTTTTCTAGATTAGTTTGTTTGTCCCCGGCACTGTTGGCAGGCTGTCAGTATGGCACGGTACAAGGGCGGAACATCTCTGGAGCGGTGCTCTCTATCCGGGAGATGTTTGAGAGATGTAAAGCCCTTGGGTGTGGGAGATATGTTGTAGGTCTTGACCAGGCTAAAGCCTTTGACAGAGTGGATCATGCTTATCTATGGGCCACTTTATCAAAGTACGGTATTCCGGGACAATTCATAAATTGGTTGAAGACTTTGTACTGTGAGGCTGAGAGCTTTCCTCTGATCAATGGTTGGCAGGGTGGCACGTTCAGGGTAGAGGCAGGGGTGCGACAAGGTTGCCCACTGAGTCCACTGCTGTATGTGTTTGCTATCGATCCGTTCCTGAGGTCACTGCAGCGGTGTGGTTTTCAGGGGGTACCAGTCCCCCATTGCTTGCCCCTGGATGTTGTTGCCTACGCGGATGATGTGACTGTAGTGATATCTGAGCCTCGTGAGGTGGAGATGTTGTCTGCAGCCATCAGAAGTTACTCAGAGGCCTCAGGGTCTCTGGTCAACTTTGAGAAGAGTCAAGCTTTCTGGACATTGAGTAGAGACCCAGATTTTGATCTGCCGCAGTTTGCCAAGGCCTCCACCCATATTAAGATCCTTGGGGTTAAATTTGGGAGGGACGATAATTCCAGGCTAAATTGGGAGGAAAAGTTGGAAGCCGGAAATGTAAAGGTTCAGCGATGGAAGAACTGGAGGCTGACCTATAGAGAACGGGTTACGATGTTAAAGACTTACCTGGTCCCCGTCTTCTTGTACGTCTCTGTCGTCTTTCCTTTGCCAGAATCTTTCTCGGCTAGGCTCTTTAGCCTGTTCTTCCAGCTCTTATGGGGGAACAGGTTGAACCCAGTAAAAAGAGGGATAACCTACCTGCAGAGGAGAGAGGGTGGGCTAGATATGTTAAATCCAAGGGTGTTCTTTGACTCCATGTTTCTAAAAGTTAATTTTGGTTGCCTGGACTCAAACAACAGTCCTCTGTGGGTAAATAGTGTCAGGGATTGGATATTGCCTTTTGCAGAATCTTGGATGCGAGGCGGCAGTCTCAAGAGGGGGAGATCGACTCGTGGCTTCCTCCCCCAGTATCTGGAGTACGGTATAAGATGTCTCAAGAAATGGAGTATTGATAAGTGTTTCATTGAGATTAAAACCAGGAGAGATCTATACTCCAGAGTGTGTAAGACCTTCTACAGTGTACAGCCTGTACTTAGAGACTGTCCGACCACAACCCTGCAGGACAGTCTGAGGCTTCTCAATGGTCCGCGGCTCCCCCCTAAGTTCTGGGATATCGCCTGGCTGTCATTACAGGGGAAGCTTTTTGTCAGGGGAAATCTAAAGTTCCTCAGTGTGTCAGATCGCATGTGTCCCTTGGGTTGTCAGCAGGAGGAGACTATGCTTCACTTCATCTCAGATTGCTGGGGTGGACGGAACATCTGGTGTGACATATCAGCCAAGCTACAGATCCCCACATTACAGTCCCTGAAATACCCGGAAATCATCTATGGGGTCACATCTAATGGGTATAATATCAACCGGGGGACCCTGTATCTGATCATCTCTGTGACCAAGTATTACCACTGGCACACAAGAACGCGAGTCTCTGTCCATAGTGAGCCATTCAATCACAGCAAAGCTATAACCCTCATCATGTCAGAGCTCAGGTGGATCCAGGCACTAGAGGTCAGGAAAAAAGGGGAAAACATCAAATTATGGAGGAACGTCCATCTGGACTAATGTATTGTATTGTATATTGTATATTGTCACGGAGGCTATTACTTACTTTTTATTTCCCTTTAGTTAAAATGGACTTAAGTTACAATTAGCATAATTTTATTTTATTATGCACAAGTATAAGTTATACTGTATGATTATTTATTTTTTTCTGATGGAAAAGTATTTCTGTATTTATGTTTGTTTTATACCAATAAAAATTGCCTCCTATATACAGGAATATAACTACTATAATACTGCTCCTATATACAAGAATATAACTACTATAATACTGCCTCCTATATACAGGAATATAACTACTATAATACTGCTCCTATATACAAGAATATAACTACTATAATACTGCTCCTATATACAAGAATATAACTACTATAATACTGCTGCTATATACAAGAATATAACTACTATAATACTGCTCCTATATACAGGGATATAACTACTATAATACTGCCTCCTATATACAAGAATATAACTACTATAATACTGCTCCTATATACAAGAATATAACTACTATAATACTGCCTCCTATATACAGGAATATAACTACTATAATACTGCTCCTGTTGGTTGACAATCTCAGCTCTGCTACATCTGTGAGGAGTGTGTCTCCTCTCATGGCTGCCAGGCTTTCCCTCTGGTGTTTAGTCAGGCAGTGCAGAGTGTTTGCAGAACATTTCTCTTGACCTGCGGAGATATGTGAGCCTCATAGAGTCGATGCCGCTCGGTTTCATCATTATGATAATTTCTCCTCTTCTCTCTCAAAAACAGCCATTCACGAAGATCCAAAAAATTTTACACTTCTAATTTTCCAATTGACCCTGCCAGTTAGAGCGTGACCCGGTGTCAGAGTCTGGAAACATAGACTGTGCTGTGCACGCTCCTGGCAGCTGGGGTGCAGCTTGAGCCTAACCAGAGACTTGTCACCCTTCCTGCCATTACAGCTGCTCCCACTTTAGGGCTACAAGTTGTTTTAGGAAACTCCGGCCTTTCCAACCCCATAAACTAGCACTAGGATAGTGATGTGTAATGGAATGGTAGTATGTGGTGTAGAATGGAGCCATGCTGGGAGTTGTAGTCTTCTATGGATGGAGTATGATAGAATTGTATGAGGATAAAAAGTTACCAATGACTCAAAAGTCTCAGAATTATTTCTTTCAACCGCAGTGTCGCAACACGGCCCCATACACTGACACAGTCACTGTGAAAACTGCAACGTAGCTCGAGCCTAATGGTCATGTCCAATGATCTGGTCATATTGAGAGTTGTAGTGCTCCATGTATAGAGTATATGATAGTTGTACTATGATGGTGTCCAGTGATCGGGTCACGTTGGGGGCTGTAGTGCTCCATGTATAGAATATATCATATCTGTACTATGATCCTTGTATTATGATGGTGTCCAGTGGTTGGGTCATGTTGGGGGTTGTAGTGTTTCATGTATAGGACATATCAGAATTATATTATGATGGTGTCCTGTGGTAAGGTCATGTTGAAAGTTGTAGTTCTCCATGTATAGAGTACAGCGGTACCTTGGTTTAAGAGTAGTTTGGATTAAGAGCGTTTTGCAAGAAGAGCTCACAGTTTTTCGAAATTGTAACTTGCTTTAAAAGCATTGCTTTGGTTTAGGAGCTCCCTGTACTGGGTGGGAGGGGGATTGGGGGAGGGGCATGGCCTGAATCGGATGGTCTACAGCCCTGTACTCTGACCCAGGAAGTCTCCCTCACCTTCCAAATCAAAGCAGATCCACTTCAGGCTGGGGCTTACATCTGGGGACAGAACTGTGGAGGTAATCTCTTCATAGCTGTAACCCCTCTCTCCATGGACAGAGAGTGCTGCTATACTGTGCCCACATCTGTCCTGCTCAGTTCCTGCCCTTGTGTTTCCCATTCTCTCCATTCCTGCTATAATGTGCCTGCACTTACACTCAGCTATACACACTGCTGCTATAATGTGCCTGCACTTACACTCAGCTATACACACTGCTGCTATAATGTGCCTGCACTTACACTCAGCTATACACACTGCTGTATAGAGAAGTTTCTGTCACTGTCCTCCTGCACAGCTCTGTGATTTTCACTTCCTGATTGGTCCATGCTGAACACACACCCCTTTCCCATTGCTGTCATGTGACCACACAGACCTCTGACAGCAGCCCTGCTTCTCTATTCTAGCCTGTTGTACTACACTACTGCATTATGGGCATCTGCAGCTTGGTTTTGGGGCGTGAAACCAATTGTCTGCATATCAGTGATTTCTTATGGGAAAATTTGCTTTGGTTTAAGAGTTGATTTGGATTACAAGCGCCGTCCCGGAACGAATTGTGCTCCTAATCCAAGGCACCAATATATATCGGAATTATGATGGCATCCAGTGGTCGGGTCATGTTGAGAGTTGTAGTTCTCCATGTATAGAGTATATCAGAATTATATTATGATGGTGTGCAGTGGTCAGGTCAAGTTGGGGGATTGTCGTTTTCCATGTATAGAGTATATTATAGTTGCACTATGGTCAAGTTGGGGGTTGTAGTGTTCTGTACATACTGTTGTACTGTTCTGTACATATCCCGCACGCAGAGGGATGATCTCTCTACCACTTTGGTACAAAGGAAAGTGGAGTAAAAGTGAAGAATGTGAAATCTCCGACCTGCGTCAGCGCTAAAGTGCCGCCATTACTCCCTGACGGAAGCCTTAATAGAACTCTTAGCTATGACATATACCTTAAAGTTCTGCCGACATGTCATGAGAGATTGGTGTATAGGTGCTATAACCCCGGAGCCTTGACAGCATAATGTCCGTCCATTTAGAGACATCCTATTTATTTGAGTAAATTATAACAGCGCGATCTGTAATAACCACTTTATTCTGCTGGAACTTTTACACCGAGACGTCTGCGATTGACATATTTCGAAATACACACGTCGCGGCGGACATGACAGCACTTAACTAGACGGGTAGGGAGCACAATACCTGAGGCAGCTGACGGGTGACATCTTAATTGCAAGGTTTATATAAATTACAAGACAAACAGGAGGCGGCTGGAAAACCTTCTATTAGTTTGGAGGAATTTAAGTTAAGATGTAAAGTTTAGAGATATGGAGCCCATTGTTACTGGGGGATGGAATGGGTTTATACGCACACGTCTATCAGGGAGCTCTGGGTGCGGCCATGGGGCAGGGCAGAATAGAATTATTATTCCCAAATATTCTCCATACACTGTCTGTCACTATAATGACTAGAGATGAGCGGATTTACAGTACTAGCCATTTGCTAAGGCTGGGTTCACACTACGTTTTTGCAATCTTTTTTTCTTGCATGTGTGTGCATCCGTTTCGATCCGTTTTTCCATTGATTTCCATTATAAAAAAAAATGGATCAAAACGGATCCGTTTTTTTTTTTAACGGACACAAAAATGAGGTTGACCATGTTTTTGTGTACACTAAAAAAAAAACGGATCCGTTTTGAGCCGTTTTTTTTTTTTGTAATGGAAGTCAATGGGAAAAAGGGATCAAAACGGATGCACACACATGCAAAAAAAAAAACAAATTGCAAAAACTTAATGTGAACCCAGCCTAAATTCAAAGGCAGCTGGCTGATAAGCCGACTGCTGAGCTTAACGAATCGCTAGTACTGTAAATTCGCTCATCCTTAATAATGACCACAGGAAAGATTGCCTTATAGTGAGGACTGTATAGAGGGGATCCTAAGCACTGCAGACCAGATCCCATTATTAAGACTGCAAAATTCAGACCCCAGACCAGATCCTATGGTTCAGACGACCAGATCCTATCTTTGAGACTCTAGACCAGATCCTATGGTTCAGCCCCTAGACCACATCCTATACAGTAGTTCAGACTTCAGACCAGATCCTGTTGTTCAGATCCCAGACCAGATCCTATTGTTCAGACTTCAGACCAGATCCTGTTGTTCAGATCCCAGACCAGTTCCTATTGCTCAGAATTCAGTCCAGATCTTATCGTACAGACTCCAGACCAGATCCTATCGTTGAGACGCCAGACCAGATCCAATTGTCCAAACCCCAGACCAGATCCAATTGTCCAAACCCCAGACCAGATCCTATTGTTCAGACTCCAGACCACATCCGATCATTCAGACTCCAGACCAGATCCTATCATCTAGACTCCAGACCACATCCGATCATTCAAAGTCCAGATCAGATCCTATCAGGCAGACTCCAGACCACATCCGATCATTCAGACTCCAGACCAGATCCCATCGTTCAGACTCCAGACCAGATCCCATCGTTCAGACTCCAGACCAGATCCCATCGTTCAGACTCCAGACCAGATCCTATCGTTCAGGTTCCTGACAACTTCCTTCCGACTCCATACCTGACTCCAGACCAGATGCCATAGTTTCCACATCAGTTTCGGTAATTCAAACTCAAAACCAGATGCCATAATCAAGACTTAAAGGGTAAGCCCCCCCTTCAAACTCGCCCCACCTCTTGACAGGGCCCTGCATACATACCCCCTCCTGCATGTCCCATTCCCAGTGCGAGTCCCGCCGCTGAGATGTAGCCACGGCTAATCTGCACACTCACTATGCATACCTCCCAACTTTTGCAAAGAGCAAAGGGGGACATGTGCGCCGCGGTCCCCATAGCCACGCCCCCATAGCGACCCTCCATAGCCACGCCCATAGCGACCCTCCATAGCCACGCTTCATACAACCCTCCATAGCCACGCCCCCATAGCAACCCTCCATGCCCTATACAGTATCCAATCCCCCCAAAAATGCCCTATATAGTATCCAATCCCCCATTATAGTGCCCCACATAGTATCCAATCCCCCATTATAGTGCCCCACATAGTATCCAATCCCCCCAATAGTGCCACACATAGTAGCCAATCCCCCATTATAGTGCCCCACATAGTAGCCAATCCCCATATAGTGCCCCACATAGTATCCAATCCCCCCATATAGTGCCCCACATAGTAGCCAATCCCCCATTATAGTGCCCCACATAGTATCCAATCTCCCTAATAGTGCCCCACATAATATCCAATCCCCCACATAGTGCCCCACATAGTATCCAATGCCCCATATAGTGCCCCACATAGTAGCCAATCCCCCCATATAGTGCCCCACATAGTAGCCAATGCCCCCATATAGTGCCGCACATATTATCCAATCCCCCATATATGCCCCACATAGTAGCCAATCCCCATATAGTGCCCACATAGTAGCCAATCCCCCCATATAGTAGCCAATCCCCCCATATAGTGCCCCACATAGTAGTCAATCCCCCCATATAGTGCCCACATAGTTGCCAATGCCCCCAAATATGCCCCACATAGTAGCCAATCCCCCATATAGTGCCCACATAGCAGCCAAGGCCCCCCATATAGTGCCCCACATAGTAGCCAATGCCCCCATATAGTATCCAATGCCCCCCATATAGTGCCCCACATATTATCCAATCCCCCATATAGCGCCCCACATAGTAGCCAATCCCCCTATTAGTGTGGCCCTACCGAAAAAAAACAATAGACCGTTAACTCACCTGTCCGCCGGTCCCAGCAGCTCCTCTCCCGGCAGAGCGCGCACTCCCGTCATCCTCCGGGGCGGGCAGCAGGGTATACAGACACTGACTGTGCCGGAAGTGATTCATGACAGAGGCTGCAGGTCACTTCCGGTACAGTCAGTGTCTGTACACCCCGCTGCCCGCCCCGGAGGATGACGGGAGTGCGCGCTCTGCCGGGAGAGGAGCTGCTGGGGCCGGCGGACAGGTGAGTTACTGATTTATTTATTTTTTTTCGGTGGGGCCACATATAATGCAGGACACTGGGTGCCGTTCCGGGACCGCGGGACAGCACCCCGAAAACGGGACTGTCCCGCGGAATCCGGGACAGTTGGGAGGTATGACTATGTAAATGAGCTGAGATGAAGCCGATGGCTATAGGAAATCACAGCGGGACTGGCACCATGAGGGGGTATGTATACGAGGTCCTGTCCAGGGCTGGGGTGGGTTCAGGGGGGCTGCCCGGGGTGACAGGGTCCCTTAAATGGTATGTGTCACCAAAATTTTCTTTTACTGATTAGAGTCAGATACTAAAACTTGTTCTTTTATTCTAATCTGTTTCTATTTTCTGACTTTAATTTTTTTATTTTACTTTTTGTACATTGTTATGGGGCGGCCATATTGCCTGAGCTGTTCTTAACAGCATTTAGTGACATGCTTTACTTATGTAGGGGGGTACTTATGAAGTACCCCCCCCCCCCCTCCATTGTCATGGTCCTACGGCCAATGGGACAACTATCCAGAGCCTCTATATTGTATAGTTACTGCCAGTAGAGAAGTACCCCCCCTCCATTGTCAGTATCAGACCGGAAGCTTTGCACAACCATAGAAGGAACTAAGAGGCTGATATTTGGGCTGTCATGAAACCTTTACATAAGCATACATAACCACATCATGACAATCTGAGGCTCTCTAGGAAAACTCTGCAATCACTTAGAAGCTTTATTGCTCTTAGAAGCATAATGTAATAATTCAATGTTCTTCACTTTTAAGTCTGAGTGACCATGAGATCCATCTGGGCGGCGGTGGTAGAGACTGTCATCGGAGGGCAGTACGTTCTGTAGGGCTCTGACATTGAACCATTACTGTGATGTTACTGACTATAAGTAATACCAGGATGTAATAATAACGCACAGTATATGCCCCTCCTATAGACAAAGCTTTATTACTATGCAACTAAATGTACCAGTTACAGGTACAAGATCTCTTCTTGCAGTCAGTGATAATTTTTCACACAATTAAAGGGGAACTCAGGGATTTTTTTTCTTTTAAATCAACTGAAGTGATATAGATTTATAATTTACTTCTATTAAAAATCTTTAGTCTTCCAGTACTTATCAGCTGCTGTATGTCCTGCAGGAAGTGGTCTATTCTTTCCAGTGTGACACAGTGCTCTCTGCTGCCACCTCTGTCCATGTCAGGAATTGTCCAAAGCAGCAGCAAATCCCCATAGAAAACCTCTCCTGCTCTGGACAGTTCCTGACATGGACAGAGGTGGCAGCAGAGAGCACAGTGTCAGACTGGAGAGAATACACCACTTCCTGCAGGACATACAGCAGCTGATAAATACTGGAATTAACTAAAAATCTTACACCAGTTGATTTGAAATACTTTTATTTTCCCACCGGAGTTCTCCTTTAAGTGTGGGATATTATTGTATCCAGTATAGGCATCTTTCTATGTATAGTCCTTTCATTGTCAGTGTGATGTTGTCTCGAGCTGCTCGGCTCCTCCCTCCTGAGATGACACATCTCCCTCTGTAGATCTCTAGTAGTCCTAGTGTGTCACGACATGCGGAGAGTTGTAGTCCCATAGCACACCTCTGTAGACCTCTAGTAGTCATAGGGTCCTATTACATAGAGACATTTTTAGGGTCCGTTTACACAGAAAGATTATCTGCCAAAGACTTGAAGCCAAAGCCAGGAATGGATTTGAAAAGAGGAGAGATCTCAGGCTTTCCTTTATGATTTGTTCTCTGTTTATAGTCTGTTTCTGGCTTTGGCTTCAAATCTTTGGCAGATAATCTGTCAGATAATCTTTCCGTGTAAATGGACCCTTAGCGATTAACGACTAACGATCGCAAACGAGATTGTTTATCGTTTAACATATTACACAGAACGATAGTTGTTATGCTGCATTTACACGAAGCGATAAATTCACTCGATCGTTTGACGATTTTGAAGCAACAATTTTCTTTTCATAATGATCAGCAATTAGACGGATAAATCGTTAAAAAAATCGCTTTTACGATCGCTTAAGCCCATATTTTACATAGGGTGAATCTTTGAAAGACTGTTTACACAAAGCGATCTGCAAATTTTTAGCAAAAGACAATTTGAGAACATGTTGAAAGATCAAAATGAATAATTTCTCGCTCGTAGCTTGATCGTTTGCTGTGTTAATTTCAAACGATTTAACGATTTTTCGCATGATAATTGCCCCGTGTAATAGGGCCCGTAGTGTTTAATAGAATTTGGACCTATTTTTATCGCTGATCGTTCGCAAATCGTTCGCATGTAATAAGACATCGTTCGCAGTAGCGGCGAACGCAGTGGCGACAACAGGACGAACGCAATAATGATCATAAGTAACGATTATCGTTCCGTGTAATTGGGTGAACGATTTCATGTCATTCATCGCTTGAGTTCGTTTATCGTTAATCGTCAAAAAATCGCTTAATAGTACCCATAGTGTGCCAAGACATGCTGAGAGTTGTAGTTCTGCAATAACTAGAAGAACGTTATAAGCGCCATCTGCTGCCACTTTCCCCTCTAAATGAAGCTAAATGGGGACTTTAATGCGACATCTTGTTCTCGTACGTTGCATT